>NW_003852503.1:4803168-4821061 GCF_000181295.1 Otolemur garnettii | reverse complement strand
CCAAAGCTGAGACCCGTGCTATGCCCTCCCCAGTGGCTCACCAGAGCCCACCGAGCACCTTCCATGCGGCAGGGCCTGGCCAGGCATTTGCCCACCCCCTCCCAACAAGCCTGGACATAAAGGCCTTCCTCTGATATTTTATAGACAAAAAAAACTTTGCAAAACTGGTGCCTTGTCCACCTCAAGGGTATGAAAATAGGAAGTAGAGTTGGGGCAGAAGCCTCTGGGAGGCTCCCCCTAGGTGGGCTGTCAGTGGGCTGTCAGTGGGCTGAAGGGGGCTGCTTCCTGCTCACCTACCTGAGCGCAAGGACCTCAGGAAACTGCTCCAAGAGCAGGGCTGAGGCCTGAGAAAATCTTCATGAGCGCGACTGTGGCTGGCCAGGCCTGAGGAGGCAGAACAGAGAGGGTGGGGCCCCAGATGGCTCCCTCCTGGAACTTAGCAGGGCAGCCAAGGAGCCTGTGTGCATCTGTGAGCAGGGGTGGACCTCACAGAGGGGTGCCAGGAACTCTGAAGCCTTCATACCAGGGCCAGAGGCCGGATGTGCCCCCTGCTTCAAGTCTGGAGGGGGACAGGGATCCTAAGCAGCCTCCTTCATATCAACAGAGATACACGTGAGAGAACTCTCCTGAGCCCACAGCACGAGAAAGATTTGGCACCTGAAATCTGCCAGGCCCAGAGGGCACAGGTGCCAAATCACCATTCTGGCCTTGATACCTTCCCTGGCCGTGATTTCTCTCTCATCTCTTTATTTCTCCCTCTACCTGACCTGGGGGTGGGGGCGACAAATTGGGAAAGAGATAGAGGGAAGAGAGTGATAGATACAACCACACCTCCTCCCCACTGCCCCAGGTGCCCACCTGAGCCTGAGCTGGGGGAGGGGGGAGGAGCTTTTAAAAATTTGAAACTTGAAGGCTTTGGTAGTAGACTGGCTTGGACTTTTTTTTTTTTTTCAACCTGTGAATAACGCCCAAAGCTATGAGATATTCCTAAGAGGTCATCCAGCTCATCCAAGGGTCAGGAAAGAATGTGCTGGAAGGGTCTGTGGCAAAAGAAAAGAATGAAAGTGCTTCCAGTTCACACCCTATCAAGTCCAGCTCCACCAATGAAATGATTCTATTAATATTTGTGTTCTAGCCTTGAGCTCCTGTGATGTAAGGTAGGGAGTTGCGGCAGCTCCCAAAGATGTGGGCTAAAGCTTCCAGTCCTGGAGCAATAGTCCCTCATCTAACCTGAATCAGAGAGATAAAGAGGGCTGATTTCTACCTAATGAAAGTACAGCACATTTAACCTCATCAGATGATGAGTTGGATGCCAAGAGTTTGGAGGGAGAGAAAGTACATCCATTTAGGCTGATTTTCTCCATGAGTTGTGCCTTAATTCTTTATTATTCTCCTTTATTTTATCTTAAATGTTATTTATTTTAAATGTTCAGAATTTCTGGACAATCTAGAGAGGTGACCATCTTCCATTTGCATATGAAAAGACCCTGAGCTCATTCAAAAGTCAAAAGAGATTCTCTCTTTGAATTAACCACAGCTTCCCACCTTGAAGTTGCTCCAGAAATTGAGAGCTTGCAGGGTTTATTTTCTGGGTTAGTTTAACTCCTGCTGGGCTGCCTGATCTTATGATACTCCTCCATGATGAGGAGGGTCTAGGATAGGGGAGAAAAATAAACCCCAGGAGAGCTCTTGCGTAGGGCTGCTGTTTGCTGAAATGGAAGTGTGTTTACAGTGGGAGAAAAAAACCGATTCTGGGCAGAGGAGTTGGCAAAAGGAGATAAAGGGGATTTGGTTAGAAGCGAGAGTTAAATGATAGTAAAGGTCTAGAGAAGCTGTGATCGATAAATATAAAGTTCAATCTCATTGCTTTTGGCCTGGGAGAAGGGCTGGGCCCCGCCTGTCTGCCCTGCCACCAGGCCTCAGGCTGTAGACTTCCCGTGGGAGAATGCAGTGGACAGGGACCATCAGTTCTGCGGGGAACTTGCACTGAAGCCAAGAAGTGTAGACAGGGCATCCCTGCCCCTCTGGCCTGGGGGAGTGCAGAATGAGGTCCCCACTGTGTCTTCGGGCTGCCCGGCCAGTCCAGGGCCTGCTTTGGGGACACCATCCCAAAAAGACTAAGTACTTCCATTGGGTACCCTGTTTTTAAGACAGAATAGTTAGCCCCAAGAAGGGAGCTGTTTATTATCAATATAGAATTCGGGGCCCCTTATCTACTTTGTGAGTAACAGATATATGCTTTGGAGAAAGACGGAGTGAGAGCATCTGGGAAATGATCTTCAGCCCATGAGAGCCAATAAGAGCAAATGTTTATCCATTTCCCACCATCTTAACAAGCCCGGGGCACGTATACAGAGAGAAGAACACTGGTCTCTGCATTTGCACATTTTTCTGAGGTCCACAATTTTTTTCCTACTCTCAGAGGGGCTTGGGCTCCCCTCAAAGCAGAAGAACCACTGGCCTAGCAAGTGCAATAATATCTATGAAGATGCTCTGTTGTCAATAACTACATAGAAAAACAGAGTTCTGCCTTGTAGGAGTGAGAAGCCAGCAGGATTTGTTATATTACATCTTTAGAAGCTGGGAGGATGAGCAAGGAGGTGTCTTAGTCCATTTGGGTTGTGATAACAGAGAACCATAGATTGCATAGCTTATAGACAACAGACATTTATTTCTCACTGTTCTGGGGGCTGAGAAGTCCAAGATCAAGGTGCCTTGGTGTCTGGTGAGGTCTCACTTCCTAGTTTATAGACGGCTGTCTTTTCACTGTGTCTGCAAGGCAGAAGGGCAGGGGGAGCTCACCGGGGCTTCTTTATAAGAGCACTAATCCCATTGATGAAGGTTCTTCCCTCATGACCTAATCACTCCCCAAAGGATCCACCTTGAAACACTATCACAGTGGGAATTAGGATTCCAATATAGGAATTTGGGGGGAACACAAATATTCAGTCCTTGGCAGGAGGGTTTGTTTGTCTGTCCATCTATCCATCCAGCTGTTCCATCCAAATGTTCTATCATGTCCCAACACCACGTGACATGTAGAGGTTTTAGAGACAGATGGCACATGTGTGGAGGAAATGTGATGTGACATAAAATGCAAGCCTGTGGAGTGAGTTCTATAACTGACATACTTTCCTGGTATGAGTGGAGGCCCCAGGGAAGAGATGCCATGCAGAGGGAGGGAGGGGTCTGGCGGGCTTCACAGAGGTTGTGATGCTTGAACCAGGTCTTAAAGGGATAACTAACAGGAATGGAATCTTTTTTTCTTAGATGTCTTTAAAAATAAAGGTCAGGAGAGATTTAGGTTGCCTCCTGGCCAGTGCCAGGGGCTGGGGAGGCGGCCTTCTGAGTCATCCTCTGACTCTGCAAGGTGCACCCTGGAGGCCGCATACGCCTGTCTGCACAGCTGCTGCAGGTGTGTTCTGGGGCCTCTCTGGGAGCAGCGAGGGGAGGAGCCATGCATGGGGAAGATGAAGGGATTTGTGCTCAGTCTTCTCAGACTTCTTGTTTCCTTGGGTCCCAAGGTGGGGAGAGAGATCGAGAAAGGGAGGGAGAGAGACAGACGCCTGGGGCCCATGAGTGATGGGCATGACTTTTGGAGGACAGTGACAGTCTAATAAATGCAATGGAGAGCAGCAGGAGATGGCTTGGGGAGGATATTGCTTCCCCATCTCCCATCCACAGCTGCATCTCGGGGGCCAGTCACTTGGCTGCCAATAGGCGGGCAGCAGTCAGAAGTGATTTTCCTCTCCCTCTCTCTCCATCTGCCCTCCAGGGGCAGGTCCTGGGTGGAGGCAGGTGGATCTGGGGAGCTTGCTCCTACCTGAGAGGCAGGTGCGAATGAAGACATGGGCCCATCGAAAAGTAGGTCTGAAGTGCTGCTAAACATCTGCTCCTTGTGGTATAGTTCAGAAGACATTTCCCGGCTGGCTTCTAGGAAGCTGCCAATCCCTTGTTAACAGACAGTGGCAGGAAGGGCCGGCTTAGCCCTTGGCTGGCTCGGGGCCACAGGGGAGCTGCTGGCTGACCTAATGCAGAGCAGCCCTTGCTATTTGCTAACAGGTGTTCAGATGGAGACCAGGAGAGACAAAGACTTAATCACATGATTAACCGGGGGTCATTGTTCACCTGAGTGCCAGCTCTAGTGAGCACACACACAGGGTGAGAAGGCAGACAGCAGAGGAAAAGGAAAGGGACTACGACATAGGGCTGCTCCTCTCGTTAATGGAGGCGAGTGTGGCCGGCATTTGGAAATAACAGACAACCCCTAACCCTGGTGTTAGAGTGGTAATTCTGAATTTAAAAATGTGCTTCACGTCCAGTAGTTTTGAGGTCCATTCAGTTCTTCTAGGAGCCCTGCAAGGTAGATACTGTCCTTAGTAAACCCTCTTTTTAGATGGAGACACCAGGGCTCAGAGACATTCACTTGGCCAAAGTCGAATAGCTTGTGAAAAGTCGAGGCCCAACTCAGACTTTGAAATCTGCTGGCTCCAAGCCCATGTGCTTTGCAACCAACGTCTTCAGCGGCCTCTGTGAATCTGAATCCTTCCCCAGATTCCCCGAGAAGCTGCAGCGGAGAACTGGAAACCTGTGATTCCCTCATCCAAGGTGTCAGAAGAAAAAGTGGGTGAGCCAGAATGTGCAGATGGCGCGCCCTCAGCAAGTGCATGAAGGAACACTAAATGTTTACATTTATTTTTAACGGTACAAGGGATTTATCGTTATGTTTAAAAAAATCCATCAGTGCCAATAAAACCTCAGCGTCCCCTTCCCACCCCTTCTCCTGGCCCCTTTCCCAGTGGTGACTTGAGGAGTGCGGAGGGTCCCTGCAGACAGCTGTCTATGCATTTTACATACACAAAGTAGAAAGATGCAAGATCTTTTGTTTGTTTTTTATGTAAATAGGAAAATATGCCACATATGGTTTGCAATTTGCTCTTTTCTCTTAAAAACACGGAGATATTTCCATTCCAATCCCAATACATCTACCTCATTTTTAACTGCTAAATAATATTCTATCATATATGGATGTGTTTACATTTAGATAGACACATGTATGTATTATGTCTTCTTAACTATTTTTCTCTTTTGGACATTTGGGTCACTTACATTTTTTCACTACCAGGAACAATATAATAAAGACCATCTTTTCCCGTGCTTTTCTGGAAGCATAAAGGAGTATTTTCTTAGGATAAACCTGTAGCAGTGAAAGTCCTGGGGGAGGGAAGAGTATGTTGAACTTGAACAAATACTCGGCTGATTTACTCTCCCAAGAGTATCAAACTTCCCATCCCCCCCCCCTCCTTGGAACAGTGGATATCATCCATATTATAATTTCTACCCAAATAAAATATTTCATTTGAATTTTTATGATTTTTAGTGAGCATTTTCCTATGTTCCGTGCTTATTTATAGTTCTTCTTCCATGAATTACTTGTTCATATTTTTGGCCTATTCTTAGCATTTGGTAGAAACGCTTTATATGCCCTAGATATTAATTCATGTCTGTTATACAAGTTTCATCTGTTTCTCCCAGTCTGTAAATTACCTTTAACTTTTGCTTATAGGGTTTTTCTTTTTCGTTTCTTTTCCTTCTCCCTCCCGCCCCCGTCAGATAGCTACAATTCATTTTGACATGTTTAATTTATCCATTTTATTCTTCTATAGGTTTTTATTTTCCATGTACCTTCCCTAAGGAGGTCTTCTCTACTAGCCCCAGGGTTATAAGTATATTTTCTTCTAATATCTTTGCAGCACTCCCCTCTCTCATGTAGCTCTTTCAGCAACTTGAAATTTATTTTGCGTACGGTGGGAAGTAGATTCTAACCCCTCCCCCACAGTGGACATCTTTGGTGGCCGATTTATTGGTGCCCACTTTTTATTGATTTCCCCCTCCCCTATATTTTCAATTAGGCTACCATCTCCTTCCCATATATGGCCTGGGCCTGACTGGGATAAGGACGCTCAGGAACACCTCGCCTAAACATCAGAGCCTGGCATGAAGCCGGTCACGGTGATGAGTTCGGGATCAGCTCCTGGCCCAGTTTAGGAGAGGAGAGGTTTACTGAGTACAACTAGGAAAATACTTCACTCACTTCTGAAAGATTATCCTAGAGGGAGAGGGGAAGCCCTTTTCTTCCTCTGGACGTGGTGTTTCATGGACCTAGATCCAGGAAAGGCAATGCTACCTACCATCAGGCGAGCCAGCCTGAGAGTGAGGTTGGTGTGAAGATACGGCCACATCTGGGTAGGGAACTTTGGGATGGAGGCAGGGCTGTTGATTAGGGCAGCTTGGAGCTCACAGCCATCTTATCTACCTAGAACTTCCTTACGTCAGCAACACTTGTGTTTTTGCTACTGAAGCCTGGTTGAGCCAAGTTCTCTTTTATGGGCAGCAGGCAGGGACTAAACTGATCTAACAAGCAACTGTTCCTGTGCTGTCTCTGGATATAGCCATCCTCTGGTTCTTCATTGGAAACGCTACCATACATTCCTGTATACACAGGATCTGTTATCTGTTTGTCTATTCTTAGGCTAACATCTCGCTGTTTTAATGACGGTGGCTTATGTAATTATAACATATTTTATGCTGATTAAATAAAGCCCTCTTCATCATACTTGTTTTTCAACAACTGCCTGGCTATTCTCTTCCTTGTCTCTTCCAGCTGAATTTAAATTACGTTTATTGGGTTCCATAAAATTCTGTTGGGATTTTGTTAGGGGGTTGCTTTGAATTGGGGGAGCATGGACATCTTTACGGTGTTGAGACTTCCCATCCCGGAGAATGAGACATGGCGCCATTTATTTAGATCCTCTTCTACGATACCCAGTAGAGTTTTATAGTATTTCCATCATGGTCTATCTTATTCATATCTTATTGGGTTTATTCCTTGGGACCTTCGGGACATTTGCTATTGTTATTGTTTGTTTTTTAAATTTTTGAATGGCATCTATTTTTAATTAGCAGCTTGGAAGGAAGCTTTGAGTTTTGGTTGCTAGTCTAATACGCCACCCCTGTGCCGGAATCTTATTATCTAACAGTCTGTCATTTCATTCTTCTGGATTTCCTAGGAGATGATCATATCATCTGAAAATAATAGTTTTCCCTTCTAGCCTTCTTATTCTCTCTTTGAATGTGGCTGGATAGGAGGGGCGTCCCGATATTGTTTCTAGACAGCAAGGGAAACGTTTCTGAGGGTTTCTGCACATTATATAATTAAGAAGGCTTAATTTCCCCTCCTGCTTTGTTGAGGATTTTTTTGTTAAATGAGGAAAATACATAGAATTTTAGCAAACGTTCTTTTGCTGTGTGCTGACATAACCACATAGAATTTTCCTTTTTATCCAGCAGTCTGAATTCATATATTTTTATAGCGTTAAATCAGCCTGTATTGCCAGGATAAGCCCAAATTTCTTAGGAGAAACTACTTTTTTAATGCATTCCTCAATTTGATTCGCTACTTTTTCATTGTGGAATTGGGCAGATGTGTTCAAAAGTGAGGGGAGCCTGTAATTTTCATCTGTTGTTGGGCTCCCCTTGTCTGGTTCCTTTCTGGCCACTGCTTCTCAGTCCCTTCTGCTGGCCCCTAACCCACTCTAGGACTCAATATGCCTAGTGTGTTTTAGCCCCAGGGCCTTTGCACCTGCTCTTTCCTCTCTCTGGATCTCCATAATTGTCTCTTTCTTACTGCCTTTGGCTCTTTGTTCGAAAGATCTCTTACCCAGCTGCTCTCCATGCCCCATCACCCTCACTTCCAGGACACCCACAACACCTGTCTCCATTTCACCTAGTGCATGTTCATTCACCCAGTTGTTGTCTGTGTCCCCCAACTAGAAGGTCACCTCCCTGAAGGCAGACACTTGCTAGTTTGTTTACTGTTGTGTCCCCAGCACCAAGAACAGTGACTGTGCATTGTAGGTTGTTCCATAAACATTTGTTGAATTAAAGGATTGTTTTTCTCTTGCATGTACGAGTTGATTTTGATGCCAAAAAAATGTCATGAATTATGGGTACAATTTTTATCCTTTAAAACTATTCATAATGAAAAGAAGGATAGAACCATGTGTGCGTTTGTTTCACAGACACAAACACTAAAGCCCAGAGAGGCTAAGGCATTTCTCAAGGTCAGGATCCAGGGGAAAGCTGAGCTGGGCAAGGATCTGACCTCCCAGAGACCTGAGGGACTACCAGAGTATCATCAGGAGCTGGAAGCTCGGGGCAGGGGGGCTGCAAAGGCTCTGCAACCCATCCCCTCTTGTCTCCTGCTTTAATTTTTAGAGATAGTAGATTGGGTAGAAGATGTTAGCGAGAGCGTGAGCCCATGATCTGACTTTGTCATGAGCTGTAGACTTTGGACACTTGTAGAAGGGCATCCTGTCTTGTCATGCTGGCCACCCACTGTTTGCCTCTCTGGGCCTATGCTCAGCCTGCTCTGCCCTGGTCCCCACACCCAAGGCTTCCTCAACTGGGTGGCATCAGTGAGCTTCCACAGTCTCTGACTTCTGGTGGGGCTGGATCAGCGGGTGGCACCAGCAGAACATTGGAGGTCAGGAGAACAGGCCATTCGGGGGGTTATTACCCTCTTTCCCTACAGAGTGTCCTGATCAAAGCGCTGTGTCCCTTGATCAAGGCTGTAGTCCCCGTCACAGTCCCCCTGATGGCTAGTCTCTACTAGTACCAGCAACAGCCCCTTCTCCTGCCCCTATTGTGACTAATCTAAGGGCCCTGTGCTATCCCTGGCTAGTGTCCTTAACCCTCACCACACCCTAGTGAGCACATCTAAACTCTAATTACCCTCCTGAGATCCCTGATGACCACCAGGGTTATAAGGATTCTGAAGCAGCCTAAGTACTTGGCACAGTCCTTGGCACAATGTGGGGACTTCCCACGAGTCAGGTCCTCTTTTTCCCCACTAGGAGAATGGAAAGGAGGCGTCAAAGGACCCTGCATGGGAGATGAGCCCTCAGTAGAGGACCTCAGGCTCTGTGGCACTACACAAGCATCTTCAGAAGAGACACAGCCACCACACGGGCCCCTCAACGTCTTCACCCATTTCCTGCAAAGCCACCATCCCATGGGTGTCCCAATCACATGACCTCAGTGCTGGCGGCCCCTGAAAGCTGCGGCTGACTCAGAGCATGATGTGTTTCCCGGACTGAGGAGAGTTAGGGAGGCATCCTACCAACCCGCTCCTCAGCTGTTTTGTATTTTAGCATCTCTGGTCCCACCGGCCTCCCTGGGCCCTGACCAGGCCCAGACACAGCTGCCCCTCCCACCCTACCCTGCCCCACCAGCCGCCTGGCAGCCTCTGTCCATGCCCTGGGCTGGCAGCAGGAGACAGGGCTGTCAGTTCACATCACATCAGCACACGAGCTGCATCTCCAGCAGGGCCTGGTGACCTTGTAGATTTTGAGGAGCATGGGCAGCCGGGAAGGAAAAGCAGATTGACCGAGTTTATAAGATCTTCCCAGCTGGAGGGAGGTGGGAGCCAGGCCTCTCCTGGACACCAGCCCCTCCATCTCAAAGTTGTTTTCTTAGATCTGGCCCTTCAGCAATATTGCAGCAGCTGGGAATGAGATCAGACTTTAGAGTGAACTTTCTGATTCTGCAGGCTATGAAGAACTATTGTCAAGAAATGTAGGGATTTCTTCTTCGGGGTAAAGAAGGTTCTAACTCCTCCTTGAAGCCATGTTCTCTGAGTGGCTGGAAAGCCTTGATTCATTTCGACCAAGCACTCAGGTGCTGTAAATGCATGATCTCTCCTGAGCTTCAAAATGCACCCAGGAGGCAAGAATACTTAGCTGTGTTTACTGTAGAGGAGGAACCAGAAGCCCAGAGAAGGTTAAATGAACTATCTGAGCCACTGGGTGCTGGTAGAGGGGATTCAAAGGCAACCTGGCTGCCAGGTGACCAGGTGAAGACCTCCCCGGCTCCAGGTTACTTTACATGGTGACATCATTCCTTTGCCTTTCTCTGCCTCCCTCCTCTGGCTCACTGATTGTGGGCATCAGAGAAAACAAAGTTACAATTCTGGTTTAATCTCACCTAGGCCAGCTTCCTGGAAGAGGGGGATGAAGGCAGTGCAACAGAGGGGAGTCTGTTGGCAGTCAGCCAGTGTGGAGGGTGAGGGCCTCCCCAGAGGGGTCCTGCATCACCCTGGCTGAGCCCTTCCCCAGCTTTTGGCCTCTGTCCCTTGGCAAGTCATCTTCTCCCTTTCCCTGTCCCTGTGGTGTGTTGGCAGCAGAAGGGACTTCAGTTAGACTTTGGGGAGAATTTCCCTCCTCTTCCTCTGAGCAGCCTCGTGAACAGGTTTCCATTCTTCGTGGAGACCACAGTGTGGGTCAGGCTGCTATTTCTTGCTGTTGTGTCTGGGTTGAGCCCGGTCCATGCCTTCTGCCTTTATTTTTGCTTTTTCTCCCTACTTAGGCATAGGCTTCCCTGATGCAGAGCGGTCACCCCATGGAGTATGGCCCCGAAGCTGAGGGGTGGAGTGGAAGCCGTGTTCAGGGGCGATGGTGGCACAATCTTGAAAAAGCGCCATCTGTCATCTGTGGCCTTTCCTGGTGTAACAGCACTTATGGTCCAAGCCAACTGCTGAGGAATCTGTCTGTGGTTTAATTAGCCCATAACTCCAGCCTCTCCCACCACGCAAGAAAGCAATAAACAGCTTCCGTCCTCTTGAAAGGACTGGGCAGTCATAGCAGGGGGAGCCACACAGGCCAACAAGGTCTTTGAGGACAAATGAAGGACTTGGGGACGCACGGGGAGGGCTCTGGACTCGTGCCTGCTTTCCTTGATTGGCACATGGGAGACCAGTCAGTGGGTCTCACAGGAAAAATAACAGTAGCAAACACTCCCTCATGTGTACTGGGAGCCTTCCCAGGCATGAGCTCAGCAGGAACCACTCTGGACCTTGGTTTCTTCTTTGAGATGATACCATTGGGCCCAAGGAATCCTGGGGTCTCTTCTCCATCCAGATCATCTGTGGGTTCCATGATCCTAACAAAATCCTAGTAATGTTATGACAGTTGAAGTCTGTGCCATTAGCTTCATTTTATAGTCAAGAGCACCAAGGAGCAGAGAAAAGTGATATGTCACAGATCACTCAGAGAGCTCTGCCAGAGCAAGGCTGGGAACCCAGGGAGATGGAAAGCAGAAGGAGATGGACCCTGATGTTTGTCTTGTCAGCTGAAGGAGATAAGGTGGGGGGCGGGGCCTGTAAGAAGGCGTGGCTAGGGAGCTGAGCTGGGGATGGCGTGGCACCTGGTGGAGTGTGCAGCCAGGACGCACACCTGAGCATCACTGTCACATCTACTCCACAGGGTGCTCTCTTCTGTCCCCTGATGTCCCCCCTACTGCCTAGAACAGTGTCTGGCAGGTAGGCAGTGCTCAAATGATGCTTGTCATTGAATGACTGAAAGATAGGTCTAGGCCCCTGGAATGGCAGGGCCTCCTTCACTGTGCCCTATTCTGCAGGCTCAGACACACCAGCAGTCTGAGCGTGCTTATCAGGGCATTGGGCCACAAAAGATTCCGAGAGCTGGAAAAAATTCTTCTCTGTGTGGCTCCCCACTTTCTTCTGGTTGTGTCTGAGCACCCCACCCTGACTGCCCACCCCCTTGCCTCACTTCACCCAGGCCCCTTGGAGTGTGTGATGAATGTTCTGCCAGGGAAGGAGGGTTCGATTTGGACTTCCAATCTCCTCTGGATGCACCACCGCCAAAATACAATACACAATTACTGGGACATGATACATCAGTGATCACTGAGGGAAAGAAGTTCCCATTTGGACAGCAAAGCCAATGACTGGTGTCTAAACTTATGGCTACAGTCAGCTCAGAGCCCTTCCAGGCCTCTGGCAGGAAGTGGGCAAGTGACCTGGCCTGCCTTCTCATGCTCAGCTGCACCCTCAGCCCACCTTCCTTCCCCAAGGCCCCCTTTTCTTCCGACAGATTGTCTGTCATTTATGGAACAAAATAGAGGTGACAGAAACTCCACAAGGCAAGAGATAATTGTGTGGGCCCCTACGTGGGTCTCAGAGTCAGGATTCCCTGCCTTCACTTCCTGTCTCCCCTCTCATGTGATCCCCTCCTGACCACAGGGATCCCTCTCAGCCAGGACATTCAGAGGCCTCAAAACAGAATCTGGTGGCACAGGAAGTGAAACTAGAGCTCTCCTGTCTCAGGAAGCAGCTCAGGATGGCCTCCGGCCTGGGCAGCATGGGGGGGTCTCCTTGGGGTATACCCAGGATCAGTCTAAGCAAAGAAGGTCAAAATCCCCTTCTCTTCTGAGTTTTGGAACCTGGGATTCAGGGCTGGAATCTGCAAACGCCTGAAATTACACAACAACTTGGGTGTGTACGTGTGTCTGCACTTTTTCTGGGAAGAGTTTTCATAGCCTTCATCAGTTTCTCCAAGCCCTTTAGAACTAAAAACTTTGCTCACACCTATGAGGGCTGGGGTCAGGGAAGAGTAGACATAAAGGCCAAGCTTGAATGGTAGATGGGAGTTTAAAGTTTATTTTATTGCCTTAAGCCCTAAATCATATTTTCTTCACATGTGGGTGGGTCGTCTTTCTTGGTTTGCCAAATAGGTTGACCCTTTGTACCCAGACAGCTACTCACACAGGTGCACACACAGAATCAGCCTATCCCAGACTGTAGCTTAGACGTGGGGTGCAATTCAACCCCCAGATAGCCCCCAGGGCAGGAGCCAAATGCCATCATAGAAGAGCCCAAGTGCTATCATTCCCCTCCTCCACGTAACCTGAACACCCAGTGCACAGTTGACAACCAGACTGGACACCCACCTGAGCAACATCAGGCCTAGGCCGAGGGTTCCTTAAAACACAGCCCCTCCCCAAGACCTGAAGCCCTCTTTTGGCTTCCTGGTGAGGTCCCCCGGTAAGCGTGCTTACTCTCTTGTGATGGAGACAGCCCAAGCTTACTCCTTTCACGGAGGACACACACAGGCCTGGAGACCAAGAAGCATTTACAACGTAGGTTGATAAATATTGTAGCTTTTCCGCCTGCCCAGACTGTATGATCTTTCTTGAATCACCTAATCTACCTGGCTAATTATGCCCATTCTCCCTCTCCCTCTCGCTCTTCCCTTCCCTTCCCCATCACAGTGTGGTACTTCAGAAATTCTCTCCAAGGGATTTCAAGGAGCTGCCTGCATCTCTGCGGAGCACGCCATCGTATTATCTCATTACGATCTCGCCTGGTGATTGGATTCCGTTAGCTGACTCTCTTTATTAGCAGGCAAAAGCAAACTTATGAAATACCTTTAAACCTGGATTTCCTTAACAATATATCATCGGGGAACTGACAGCTCTCGCTCGCTTCTCTCTGCCAGAAAGAATTAAGATTGTTCCTAATTTAATCTCTCTTCCGCATCGGAGGCGGATATTTGTGTTTCAGCAGCAAACTTGTATTAAAGGCTCCTGGGAAGGAGGCTTTGGATCATCACAGAACAGCTCTGATAGGTGTCCTGTGTGCAGATGGGGCTGGCCCTGGCTTCAGAGGGCCTGGGCAGAGGCCCCCAGGTGCTGCCCTTGACAGAACCTGCAGCCTTGCATCCCCGCAGAGGAAAGATGAGAGGGCAGATCTGAGAACCATCCTCTTTGTAGTGTCAGCGTGAGGGTGTTAAGGGTGATGGCTGAAGCTGTTGCAGACACTGCCCATTGTAGAACTGTCTGGCATGTTGGCCTTTGGGCTTTCTAGAAGTCAGAATCACTAGGCTGGCTCTTGATGGGTTCCTGCTGAGCTGTGCCCTGGCTGTATTCCCAAGGGAATGGTACAGTGACACTGTTAGTGCCCTGCCCAGGTCCCCTTTGCTGGACTGCAGCAGCCCAGCCCATCTGAACTGGCTGCTAAGGCACACAGCTGCCCCCTTCTCTGGAGAATGGGCCCCAGCTGAATAGGAGCCACCTGGCCCCAGAGGCTGTCCACATGCCTGCCCAAAAGCATGTCCTCCTTCCTTAAGCCAAAAGGCAATGGCTGACTGACAGAAGGGTACAAAAGACCAGCCTCTTGCCTCAAGGTGGATCTGACCTTGTGGAATCATCTGTGTTCTGAGCTCCCCCTGGGACCAGGCTGCAGCGGGTCTCCCACCCAGATCACACCCTTGTTTCGTTCCATTTCTCTTGAGAACCCTTCCCCACTCATTCACCTTCCCCAGCCTCTGCTTCTAGGGCACGGTTGCATTTAGGTAGCTTGGATTTTGGAGGTCTCTGAGAGTCACATGGTGCCTGAGAAGCACTTGCTGTGGATGGTTGAGGCTGGTGGTCAACCTGTCAGCAGTAGCCTCATCCCACAGGCACTTCCCGCTGCCACCATGGAACGGCTTGGCCTACGGTGCCTGCCTGGGACACTGCCCCTCCTTGCTAGTGGCGCGCATAAGCCGTTCTCCGAGACTGAGCTAAACCACGGCCTCTTAGACGCGCATCACCCCTTCTAGAGCTGTAGAGCCGGACTGGGCGCGCCCTGCCAAGCACATCACATCTGCTCCAGCCGCTCTGCATGGAGATTTGGGCGGCTACAGAGGAGGGGGAAGAGCTGTGGTGGAAAATCCTATTATCTGGCCAGGGCCCCATTGATAGCCCATGCATGAAACCAATTTACCAAGTGTGAGTCAAAAGCCTCTGAGGGCCGCCCGTTCCCCCAGGAGCTCGGCAATCACCCTGCCCACGGGCCTCTGCGGACTAACGCCATCCACCCTTCGTCCACTGAACAGCTCTGCTCAGAGCTGTCAGTCAGCGGCCTGGGCTGCCTGGCCCTTGCTTTGCTGAACGTCAGGAGAATGTATTATTGTGCAAGAAGAGACACTCTTTGAATCAAGCATGATTATTTTGAGATCTCCATTTTGCGGGTGGCTTGAGTGAGACCCTTTGGGCTGCAGGAGTTTTCCAAAGGTCATACTGTCTGTCCATCTCCTGTCACTGGCACAGGCAAGGAGGCCCGGGTGACACTTGTCATGAGGCAGTGCACTCCCGTCTCTGAGCCTATACAAGGAAAATCCCCCGTGGAGCTGCTGTGAGGGCTAAAGGATAAAATGCACACGAAAGTGCCAGGCGTGCAGTAAGGTTCTCAAATCAATGTTTATTATTATTTTTCCCCTCAACCAAAATAGTTCTCACAAGGGTCTCTAGGGAAGGAATGGTGTCTGCTTTTCTTTGTAGAATATTCTGATGTGTCTTAACCTGTGTAACAGGCAAGAAGTTCTTTCATCTAGCCGCGGCGTCTCTTGCAGAGAAAAAACTAATTACTTATTCCTGTCTCAGAAGAGATCTACTTCGCTAGCTAAGGCTGACAGAGAACGGAGCGTGTGCCAGGCACTAGTCTCTCACACACACTGAACTGTTGAAGCCTTGCTATGACCCCTGGGCTGGGTACCACTGTCCCCGATTTACAGAGGAAGAAACTGACAAAAAAAGAATTTTCCCAAAGTCACAACACGTGGCTAGTAAATAGAGATGGAGTAAAAAGATGCAGAACGGGTTAACAGAGGGATGTCGTAAGATATTCAAAGTTCTATAAACTTATGAATGAGCTTTTCTCTCTTTCTGGGGCCAGACTGGGGTCTCTCTGCTTCCTCATCCTGGGAAGCCTTGCATGGAGAAATGGACCTGCTGTCTCTTTATATGTTCCTTCCCCTTCCCCCCAGCAGATTTGAATAGAAGCTGGGCAGCCCCATCTTTGATGTTAGGTCCTTTCCCAAATGTCCTGGCAGGCTGGAGAAGGCCTCAGAGACAGCAGCCAACCTGGGCCTGCAAATTGTACCTGCCTCCCTCACACCAGGGCTCTGCCCACTATGCCATTTTCATCCAACAGCTCAAGCGTGCCATTGCAAGGCTCCCCTCCCCTAGAGCCTGCTCCTCAGTGCACAGTGTCCATCCAGGCAACCTCAGAAGATGTTCTTTTATCCTCAAGGGACAGGGGCTCTATTGCCTTCAGCGAGGGTGACCTCTAGGTCATAGTGCAAAGGGTTCTGGAGCGATCAGATGTAGGGGCTCTTGATTAAAGTCACTGTTTATGTGTGCTGGGACCTCCAATTCTTCCTCTATAAAATGAGGAGTTGGGGGGACTTAATGTGTAAAACGCAGCATCTGCTATAGGCTAAGTAAACTTTGGCTGTTACAGGAGCCACACTCAGAATTTAAAAATTGCCTTTGCTGTAGGAGGAAGGGAGAGGAGGGGCGAGAAGGGAGGGAGGGCGATTGGCAGGATCTCACCTAACATGCGCAGTATGAGGGTGCTCAACAAGCCTCCTGGGTGAAGGGCCCAACTGTAACTTGAACTTTCCCTTAGAACTGAAAACGATGTAACCTAAACATTCATACCCTCATGTTAATCTGAGATAATAAAAAATAAAGATAAAAAATTGTCTTTGCTGTTTGGGTTACCTCATTCATCTGTAGGAAAAGTCACTTTTCTGTTCAAAGCAGTCATAAAGCTCAGAGGATCAAGGTCAACGTGCAGTGCTTGCCCCCTCAGGTTGGCCTACAACTCTACACTGAGCCAGAGGAGAGCAGGGGGGAGCAGGCAGGTGTAGGTAGCGATGGCCAAGATGTCCTTGGAGTCGAGATATTTAGCTGTCTGCAGGTGAGTTCAGGGAGACCAGAGCTTGTTAGGAGCCCTTGCTGAGCTGGCAGCCAGCCCAGCCCAGTTAAATAACTAGGCCACATCTAATGGGGCTTCCCGAGGGGCTGTACGACCCAGTCAGAGTGGATGGCATTGTCTGGGCACAGGTGTTTTACTGTCATCCAAGCTGGTAGTTTGCAGAATATCAGGCACTGGTCCCTCCGCCCAGCCCCACCCATGCCCACCTGGGGTGAAGACGGAACAAGGCCTGTTGGAAGCTCTCAGGCTCCATGCACCCTCCCCAGAATCCCTGGGACCAGGACCTGACTTGGAAAATCTGCCCTCCAAGGACCATGTCATTGGAGGATAACAGATATACCCAAAAGGGATCCTGCATCCATTCTATGACCAGATAGGGTCCCATTGGCCTCTGAGCTGATGCTCTGCCCCCAGAGCTGGATACCAGGCCCTTTTCTATCGTGAGAGATCTCATTGTAACCTCTTCACCTGGAAAAGACCAGCATGGGCCTGGTAGACCCTCTCCTGAAAGAACACTCTGACCAGGGTAGAGAACCGTGGTCCTATCCTTGGGAGGCCTGGTGGGTTCTGTCCTAGAGGTGGGCTTTAGGATGACACTGAGGGTCATCCTAAACATGTAACAGTCCCTTAGCTCTGAAAGACTCTTCTAGCCCACAGGCAGGAAAGTACCTACACATGTAGATTGCACTGGAGACAAGACAAAAGCCTACACTGTCAGGCAAGAAGGACCCCTTCCTATCCCCAGGTCTTGGCTTTGAGGACTGAGGAAAGCAGAGAAGAGATGACAGAGCCAGTCCTGCCTTGGATGGGGTGGTGTGTCTTGCTGAACTGGACAGGGCAGCAGTTCAGAAGTTGTTGCTGAGTTCCCCCCATCTGAGCAGGCTCACAGATGTGCCATGTCCTCTGGGGCCAAGTTCCATTCATTCCCTGCACTGCTGTTTGGAATCACCTGGGCTGTGAAGAATGCTGATGCTGGGGTCCCACCCCAGAAGTTCTCATCTAAATTGGAATGGGATATGCCCTGAGTACCAAGATTCTTTTAAAGCTCCCAGGGAGACATTAATGTTCTGCTAAGTGTGAGAACCCCTGGTGTCCCCACACACATAAGGATGGCAATGGTTCTGAATTTGGGCTTTGTAACAGTCGCCAGTGTCTGAAATGTGCTCAACTTCCCCCAAACAGTTTTAACATACCTACTTCAAAAGTAGATATTGATCGTAAGATTATTTTGGCGGATACTGAGAAATTAAGTAGAGAATGAAAGATATAGCA
>NW_003852503.1:4791791-4802892 GCF_000181295.1 Otolemur garnettii | reverse complement strand
TATCAAAACTAGGATGTTAACACTGATACAATCGCAGGCTTTTTAACCTTTAGTTCCTTAGTTTGCTTTCATTCATTCCGAAAACTTTAACTGAGGCACCAGCACAGTGTTTATCAAAGTGTGGTCTGCGGATCCTCTGCATCGGAACCCCCTGAGAAGCTCATTAAAGATGAAAATTCCACAGCTCCAATCTCAGCTCTACTGAGTCAGGCCACATGAGTGCGGAGCAAGGGCCCCGGGTCATTCTTAGGTTCACAAAAGTTAGGAAGCCACTGAACTGCTGAGCAGCAGGCACCATCCCCAGCCTAAGAAATACACCTAGGAAAGGCTAGTTGCTGCCCTCACAGGATAGGGGAGGAGCCAGCTAGTGATAGAAAAGAAAAGGGCTGAAATAGAGCCCTGAACACCCACTGTGATCTCCTGAAGGGAATGAGGAGGAGTTCTGGAGGTTGGGCATATTTGAGTTGGGTTTTGACTGATAAGTAGGAGTTTGATGGGCAAGGGAATAAATTCTCAACCCTAGTTTTAGCATATCCTCTTCTTCTACATTTCTGAAATGTGAGCTGCCTAAAGCGGGGAGTACTGTTTATCTGTGCATCCCCAGGGCCTGGATCTCTGAAGATGCTCAGTAGCACTTGATGAATGAAAGCGTGAGAAGGACGGTTGGTTGGCTGGCTAAGTGGAGAATGGAAGGATGATGGGTGAATGGGTGGATGCAGAGATGAATGGGCAAATGAGCGTCTGTGTACAGTGGGGACCAGGAGAGCTTGGCTGGGAGAGGCTGTTTCTTCCCTCCACCTCCGACCCCCGAGGCCTTCAGGGAGGAGCTGGGAGCCTTATTGAGGAAAGGCATCAGGTCTGTGTATACAACATTCTTATTCTGTACAGTTAAGCTCCAAACATTTCAAGGCCCCATAGAGCCAGCTGACTTTGACTTTGTGCTAACTGGCCTTCATCCTAGGGGAAAAAAAAAAAAAAAAAGACATTTACCCAGAAAGTACTCTCCTGCTCTCTTAATAAGTATATTAATTTTAAATGCCAGAGACAGAATCATAAACTCTCCTCCTTCGAGCATTATAGCCAGAGCCTTGCTTGCTGAGGAGAGTGCACTGTGCTGCCCTGTTTCCTGCTAGTTGCAGAGAGGGTGGGAGTCGGCTGCTTGCAAAGGTCACTCCTGCCACGTGTGTGTCCTGAAGGAGCAGAGGAGCTCTGCTGGCTCTGTTTCCTGCCTCTGTCTTGCAGGCCTGGGAGGCTGTGGGTACTGCCTTTGGGCCCCATCACCGGATCAGACAATCCCAGAAAAAGCTTCCGACATCTGGCGCTCTGGTCAAAGATGGGTTGGAGTGTTGAGTGTGTCAGAGTGGAGTCAGAGGAAGGGCAGGAGGTGTCCTGCCTGAGTGAGTCCAAAGAGTGGTCCCTGGGCCGCCTGCAACCTAGCCACCAGGGGCATGTCTAAGAGATGCAGATGCCAGGCCCCCATTCAGCCCTGCTGAATCAGACTCTGGGGTTCAGAAAGCCCCAGATCTGCTTTTATGCAATGTTTCTCAAGGTTGAGCACTGTGCCATGGCAAACTGTCTCCCCAAGACTGTATCTACACAGTCCCAGCTGGCAGTCAAGGTTTAAAAGGAAAGGACCCTGGCAGTGAAGGCTGCATGTCCCTGAGCCTTTGGAAGACTCTATTTATTCATCAATAAAATGGGGTTTATTATCTCAGAGGGCTGAGTGCAGACCAAAGGGAAGTCCTGGGCATCGTACCTGGTGCCCAGGAGTCCCTGAATCTTAGCTAAGATTGATCCAGGCATGAAAAAAATGATTGGTCCCAATGCCCATATAGAAAGCCTAAAAGAAATGGAATGAGCTTAAAGAAATTTATGCTGTGGCCTCTTGAAATTTGTAATCTGCGTTACATATGTTTTCCGGTTTCCCAGCGGGGCTCTTTTTATGGATTATTTTCTGTAAGTGTGTACACAACATACAGCCTTTAGGCCAAATCTGTCCCACTTGACCCTAACCTGCCCACTTGACATTTTTAATTAAGCAGTTTGTTTTACTTAATGATTTTGTCTGCTTAGTGTAGGAAGGCCTCATCCCCTGACGGTAAAGATCGTGGGAAGCTTAGTTTATAGGTGAAAAACTGAGGTCTTTCTCTGATGGTGTACCTGCAGGGAAAGGAAGGAAAGGGAGGTTTCAACAGTTTATTCAAAGTAGAAAAGCACTGGCTGTCTAAACAGTGTCTGTGTTGTGATCTTTACAAGGCAGGTTCATGGCACGATGTAATGTGGGCCGCTCTCAGGTCCTGTATCTTCTTCACTCTGGGCTGTCCCCATCGTTAGGTGGTGGCCACTTGCTTATTCAAATGCTTTCTTACCACCCAGAGGCCCGAAGTGTCGGATACCCCGTGATTCATCATATTATTTTTTTTCCCAAAGAAATCTGAACACAGAGAACTCGAAGCTGCAGGGGGGAACGTTACCGATTTGTTCTAGGACATGGAGACATTCAGACTCAATTGGGACAGGAGGATTGAGCAGATGACAACTGGAGTCTGTGTTCATTTCCCATCGACGAATTGCCCTCAGCTCAGTAGAATCCCATATTTTAGAGAATTGCAGAGCTATTTGCCAGAAATAAAGTGACAGCCTCAGAAGTGATTCACAGATTTGGATGAACACAAAGGTTTAGGTTTTCAGGTTTCCATTTGGGGTTCAATGGCAAGGCTATTCTGAAATGCCAAATCTTGTCACTCTGGCTCTCACCCTACCCCCAGAACTTGAGGACCTAAACTTTTGGCTCTGAGATTGGCCTTTGGGCCATGACAGGTTCCCAGAAGGTATTATTTTTATACCTGGAGGCAGAAATGATATGTGCCCCAGCTAACCATATTCCACAGTTCTCTTGAAGAATTTCAAGCATTAAAAAACAAAACCCTCAGCCACTTGATCAAAACTGATCGATGACAAGCACCAGGCCCGTAACTGTGCACTTCAGTAGGAATAAAATTAATTAGATGGGGTGTGGGGTCTGGGCTTATTCTCCCCTTTCAACATTTGTATTGTAGCTAAAAATCCATACTTTTAAATATACTTCGCCATTGTTATTCATTAAAACTGCATGTGGCCCGTACTTGCCTGGCTTCAATCACACAGGCCACAATGGAAAAAACTGGGGCTTCTCTGGGTTAATGTGCCTCCAGCGAGCAGATGGCTGAGTTCCCTAAACCGAGCAATATTCCGCTTGAGGAGGGAGAAATAGTCATAGGCGAGGCTGAGACGGCTCTTCCGTAAGCCTGGCAGAACATGATCAACGGGTCACGGAGGACTGACTGTTAAACTGGGTCTGCAATAAAGTGGCAGGAATAAATCAGTGTCGGGACTTAGAGAGGTCGTTTTCATACTTAGCGATGGGCCATCATTTCCCTCCCTGAAGCTTCTGCTCCCTTCCTGGCCCGGCTGCCCATGGCCTTGAGCCTGCTCTGTGTGATTCTTTGAATAGTGTCGCTCTGCTTCCACTTTTCCTTGGGGCCCTCTGATCTGACATTTCCCGGTCCCCACTGTTCCCCAGGTGTCTGTCTCCTGTATCAGCCGTTGCCCCATCTCCTCCATCCAGCCTGTGCTGGTTTCCTTCTGTCGTCTCTGAGTCACTTCTTGGAACTACACTGTCTAGGGAGAAGTATCCTTTTGTGTTCCAGTTTTTCTTTGATTATGCCCAAGATGGATAGACTGGACAGTTGTGAATAGAACTCTGGGGCAAAGTGTACCCCAAAGAAGAATCCCAAAGAACACCCCAAAGAAGTATACCCCAATAGAAGCCAGGAGCTATCCATTTTCAGGCACTAGGTATTAACATTTGCCTCACGTCATGGCCAGGATTCCCCACACTGTACACTGAGGGGTCCAGCTGATACAACCCCCACCGTGGCAAGCAGGAAGCAAGACCCAGGCATCTAACTATAGTCCAAAGAGTTTACAGCTAAGAGTAGAATTGCTTTGATGATTCATATTTTATCTTTATAACTAAGTAAAGTGTTATATGCCTCTCTGGAATATATATTTGTTTTAATACAATATTTTTTCTAAAATCTTAGGATAAAATTTATGCTTTATGAAAAATATATTCCTCCCATGATATCACCAGGCCCAGGGTCAGAGTTCCCTATTTGAGAAACATAGACATTCATTGTCACACTCAATTTTCATTAGTAACGCAGTCATCCCCATAATATAGGGGAAGAAACTGAGGCTCACAAAGGTTGAGTGACTTTTCAGAAATTGCCCGAGACTTGGATTAAAACTTTGTGGTGTATGTACACCATGGACCAATTTATTGATCCATTCATGGGTCACTGGGCACTTGGGCTTCTTCCATGACTTAGCAATTATGAATTGGGCTGCAATAAACATTTTGGTGCATATATCCTTGTTATAATATAATTTTTGGTCTTCTGTACATATACCTAGTAGAAGAATTGTAGGATCAAATGGCAGGTCTATTTTTAGATCTTTAAGTGTTCTCCAAACATCTTTCCAAAAGGAACGCATTAGTTTACATTCCCACCAGCAGTGCAGGAGTGTTCCCTTTTCTCCACATCCACGCCAACATCTCTGGTTTTGGGATTTTGTGATATGGGCTAATCTTACTGGAGTTAGATGATATCTCAAAGTAGTTTGATTTGCATTTCTCTCATGATTAAGGATGATGAACATTTTTTCATATGTCTGTAGGCTGTGTGCCTCTCTTCAGAGAAGTTTCTCTTCAAGTCCCTTGCCCATCCTGAGATGGGATCACTTGTGGTATATGTATACCATGGAATATTATGCAGCCTTAAAGAAAGATGGAGACTTTACCTCTTACATGTTTACATGGATGGAGCTGAACATATTCTTCTTAGCAAAGTATCTTAAGAATGGAAGAAAAAGTATCCAATGTACTCAGTCTTACTATGAAACCAATTTATAGCTTTCTTATGAAAGCTATAACCCAATTATAGCCCAAGAAGAAGGGGAAAGGGGGGGGAGGGGAGGATGAGTGGAGGGAGGGTAATTGGTGGGACTACACCTATGGTGCATCTTACAATAGTACATGTGAAATTTACTAGGTGTAGAATATAAATTATAAATATCTTAACACAATAACTAAGAAAATGCTGTGAAGGCTATGTTAACCAGTTTCATGAAAACATTTCAAATTGTATATAAAACCAGCACATTGTACCCCATGATTGCATTAATGTACACGGCTACGATTTAATAAAAAAAAAAAAAACTTTGGTCCAACCCCCTATGCCCATCCTTCCCACGCAGCTGAAGTACTCTGCCCTCTCCTCTGGCCTGTAGCCTTTGTCACAGCAGAGACAGTCTGTCTGGAGCTTTGAAGCTGCTCAGGACATTCAGTTTTCAGAGAGCTCAGAAAGTGATCCCCCTATTCCTGCTCTGTGTCCCTACAGCAGGCAGCAGTGACAGCACACAGCTGGTCTGAAGAGCAGGGGATAGAAGATCAGAGGGATGGAGCTCTTTCTCTCCAAACACAGAACTGGATTGCGGATTTGGTTGCTGCCCCCCAGAAGGACATTGTCACGGGCAAGGCGGGATTAGGAAAATTCAGTGCCCTTAGCAGAGATGGGTCATCTAGAAGCCCTGGGGACTTCTCTGTGGAGGATCCACCAGTTTAGGGATGAAGCACAGCTCCAGCTGGACCTTCTGCCCCTCCAAGGGGTGTATACAAGTTGATGGACTGGGGGCTATTTCCCCCTAAAAGTACCAGGCACTGGTCTAGGCAGGGGCACTTTGGAAGATAAGGTAGGAGGTGGCCGCAGCAATGGTGGTGTTCTGGGTCTCTAGGGCTGGCTCCCAGGCAGCAATGCCCAATGGTCAGCAGAGAGCAGTGCAGGGCCTGGCCTTCAGGGTGGCAGCCTCAGTCATAATGAGGGAAGTCATAATGATCAGGAGAGGTATTTGATGGCTGTCCTTTGATAGGATCCCTTGCTCCTGCAAGATACAGCCTAGATGACTCTGTCTAGCATGCTGGCTTCCTCTCTGCCTCACCTCCCGCCCCTCCTCCTGTCACTGACCCTCAAAGCTGCCACTCTCCCTTTCTCTCATCAGCACTGGCTGCTCCTTTTGCCTGGAATGGCTTCCCCATGTGACTTCTGCACTAAACCCCACTTATCTACTCCAGTGCCACCTCCTCCAGGGTGGCCTCCCTGACCATCCCAGTCAGGGCCAAGCAGTTTGGGTCTGTGCTCTCCCAGCTTTCAGTGGTCACCCCACATCACAGCTATTAGTTCTAGTCCTCTGCTCTATCACCAGACTTCAAACTCCTTGAGGCCTCTTTTTCTCCCGTGCCATATGGGAGGTTCTGAGTGAACAGGTTTTGGATAAATAAATGACCAAGGCTTGCTACCATGTGGGGTCTGGCTAAGCAAGAATAACGGGAGCCTGCCAACAGTAACAAAGTTGGCCGTTATTTGTTGATTGCAAAGTGTGTGCCAGGTTCGGTGATAGGCAGTTGACGTGTATTAACTCATTTAATCCTCAGCATAGCCTGCAAATATTCAGTAGGTTGGGAAACTGAGCCTCAGTTTGCCCAAGGTCACCAACTGGGGACCAATCCAAGATTTGGATGGAAGTTTGTCTGATGGAAAAGTCTGTACTCTTAGCCAGACTTCCAGAGAAATAGAACCAATTGGATGTGTGTATGTCTCTCTCTGTCTGTGTATACATGCATGCATGCGCATATATAAAAGGAGATTTATTAGGTGAATTGGCTCTTGCAATAGGCCCTGCAAGCTGGAAACCCTGGGATGCTGGAGGCCTTGCTCTGTCCAAGTCCAAAGGGCCAAGAGCTAAGGAAGCTGATGGTGTCATTCTCAGCTCAAAGCTAAAGGCCCAAGCTGGAGGGGAAGGAACCTTGACAGTCCCATAGTCCAGAGGCCAGAGAACTTGGAGCGCTGATATCTAAGGGCAGGGGGAGATGGATGTTGCAGCTCTAGAGGAAAAAAAGAGAAAGAGAATCTACTTTGCCTTTTGGTTGTATCTTTGCCCTCAGCAGACTGGAGGCTGCTTACCCACGATGGGTGAGGCAGGACCTTCCTTATGCAGTCCACTGATTTAAATGCCATTCTCTTCTGGAATCGCCCTCACAGACTTTCCCAGGAATGATGCTTTACCAGTCAACTGAGTGTCCCTTAATCTAGTCAAGTTGACATCTAAAATTAACCAGCACAAAGAACATCTCACACCAGCTAGAGCTAGGGCTTAGGTAGGTGCCTGCTGGCCCTGGATATCCCACATGGCAGTCGCTTGCTCCATTGGGTCCAGGCAGTCCAGGCAAGGCTGTTGGCCCAGCAGGCTCGCTTTGAGTCAGCTCAAAGCATCTTCACCAGGGAGCAGTGAGTTGCTCATGCTCCCTCCCCTATCTTGTGTCCCCACAACCCCCTAGCCCCATCCTGCCTGACTGTGGGGGAGGAGAAGATGGACGTGGGCGTGCATGAACTGTGATTCTTTGCTCGCGTGATGAGGAGCTGATGTATCCATGAGTATTCCCTTGGCCCGAGCAAAGCTGGGCCTCATCCCATCTGCAGGGGCTCTAACATTGATGAATGAGTCTTTCAAAGTCAGTCCTTACTTCCAGGAGAATCTAGCTCTCTTGAGGAGTCAGGTTGCCAGCAGCAGTCCACAGCCCTACCCACAGGCTGTGCCACCTGGACTGGACACTGCCAAAGGCAGTCCCTGGAGAAAAACCTGAGGGAGGAGACACCATGGGCCTTATCCTTGTGTTTCCAAAGACAAACTGGAATGCTGCCACTACCTTGGGCATCACTGACCCAATTGTTTTCTTTCTGTCTGTGGCCACAGCCTTTTGGAGGGCTCCTGAGGCAGCACACCTGAGCCAGCTCTTAATTATGTGTGTTAATAACGGGGGTTCTGTGGCCCAGGCTATCTTGAATGGCAGATAATCAAATACTCCAACTCTTTTCTGCACTGTGGTTAGCAGTTTTCAGCTTATGTCTGGACACATCGGCTGCCTTGATATTGACTGAGTTCAGAAGGAAGACACTCTTTGCAGAGGGTGAGAGGCTGCCATCATGTCTCCAAACCTCCCACCCCTTCTTTGCAATCTATTCTGGGATGCAGATGCCCTGCCTTCAGGGAAAGAGCAGAGGGACAGAGAAGGGCAAGTGTGCAATGGGTTATTAGTTGTCAAATGGACTTTCACTAGCGTTCCATTGAGGCTCCGAGCTGAGGACAATGTGACAAGTTTCTGCACATTGTAAAGAGAGGGAATGTACTGGATCTTCCCCAGTGTATCCCCTAACACCATTCTTCTCTACCCTGGTCCTGCCAGGCTGAACTCTACCAACTGTATCAACTGGCCTCCCTTGACCTTGGGCTTTGGGTTGACCTCAGCCAATGGGAGGCACCTGCAGGATATCTAAGGGCAAGAACAGCGAGGACAAGTTATTTATTCCCCTGATTCCTGCTCTGTTTGGTCATGGTCTGAGAGTGGCTGAATCCCTCAATGATTTAGCACCTGTCCAACAGCTAGATCTCTCCAGATTCTGGAAACATCTCCTTCCCCTTGTCCTTTTAGATTCAAAATATTTCCCCATTGCTTGTGGCTCCCTGGACCCTGCCCACACCTTTGTATAGTCTCTTCAACTCTCTCCAATTTCCCTTTTGAGCGTGCCATCTGTTTCCCAGCAGAGTCCTGCCTGAGAGACATATTGCCAGACATAGCCACAGACTTCTCAAGAGAGAGCAAAACGGGCTCCGTAGCCTGCGTCTCGTCAGACACCCCTGTCCAGGTGAGAGGAGGCCTGAGGCTGTGTCTTTCACTGTTTCTCCTCCCCTGCCCACCCCAAACCCAGCGAAGAAGCTTCAGGAAAATCACTAAAGAAGGTGTTGAGTACAAATGGGAAAAGAAGGTGTTGAGTGCAAAGGGGAGAACTGACACCAACCCCTGGATCCTTAAGCTGTAGAAACTCAGAGACCTGTCTCTAATTCTACTAGAGTGGAGCTCTGAAAGGTTCATGGGAACTGACTGCACGAGCTGAGTTTGGAGATGCAAGGGTAGCTCCTGAAGGCCTGGTGGCCATTAGGTCGTCCAGGCTTGATCTATCTCATACAAACTGGCTAGAAAAGGAGGCCGATGAGGCTATGTGGTCATCTCAGACAGGAGATAAAGGGAGTCACGAGAGCTCACTGAGGAACTCATTGCCCTGTTGGGGAACTGTCTGGTGGAGGTTCCCCAGGGGATGTCTCAAAGAACCCACAAAATCCCAAGGAGGAAGCCTGATTTGGACACCTTCCAGGTCATTGAATAGCCAAAGAGAACCACCAATAGCTTGAACCATGTAAAAAGATAATCTTTCTTCCTGCCTTGACCTTGGCGGAGGCAGAGGCAGCACCAAGCACACAGGAGGAGGAAGAGGAAGGCCAAGAGGGGGAACAAGTAGCAGACTTTCCCTTCCCTCTGCAGGGTCCCAAGTCCGGGCAGGCTGGGCTGGAGGAATGGGGAGAAGCCTTCAAATGCCTGAGAGGCTGAAGTCCATTGCAAGGTCAGAGGATCCGTGTCCTGTGGGGGTAGCAGTGAGGAGGGACAGCTCAAAGAGCAGGTTTAAATAGCTAGAGTAACATGGAGAAAGGCTAATTTCACTCCTACCAAGTCCAACTATTTAATAACTTGGCTTTAAAGCCCCTGATGTCCATGGAATTCGGCAGGACTACAGACTAAATAAAAATATAAAAGGAAAGTGTTTGTCCAATACAGGATTAAAACAAATTGAGAAGATGATGGTGTTGATAAAAATAAAAAGTTGAAGGCAAAGTGACTAGTCCTTCCCTGTCTCCCAGGTCACATCTGGGGACACACTGTAGACGAGACCCATACTCATCTCTGAAGTTCTTATAACTATTAGGACAGGGGCCATGGTAGTGATGTGGGCATCATGGACAGAGACACAGGAATGGATAGGATATAGTAACTTCTGGGAGCTCCTGGAGGATATTTGCTTATATCCTGTTCTTTATTACCCCCCCAGTGGGAGGCCCTTGAGAACAGAATCCACAGCAGACAATCTCTTCCACATTTACTGACCATGGCCAAGAGGGGAACCAAAATGTCCTAGGTCACATGGCTCCTAGCCTGACATGCAGCACAAACTTAAGTTTAACTGGACAGGGGTGACGGGCCCATGCCCCTCTATGTGGATGAGCACAGGATCTGAGAGTCCTTGGTTTGTCTTGGGCTGGCTTCATGCACATTTTTGGATGTTTGTTTTCCAAATAGCTATCAAATACCTACTTTATGTCAGATAGGAAAGACTGTAGCAAGGAACAAAGACCCAAATCCTTGCCTTCAAAGAGCTCCTGATCTAGCAAGAGAGATGCGTCCGTAAACCATGAAGAGCAGTGACGTGTTTTTGGTGCCAGATTAGAAGAAAGTTGGTGAGAAGAGTGACAGTTTACCAGGGCCGGGGAAGCCAGGAGAGGTTTACGTGGGGACAATGCTTCATATGCAGACAATGCTTTGTGGGGAGACGTGCTTAGTGAAGGAGGAGAAGGCTGTCCCAGGCTGAAGGAGCAGCTCTGGCATAGCCCACAGGCTTGTTTGGGAGAGGTGTGTGTGAGGGGCTGGGCAGAGGACTGTGCCTGGAACAATAGAATGACCAGATACTGCCATCCTGGTCTTTCCTTCCTTCCTCTCTTCCTCCCTCTCTCCCCTCTCTCCCTCCCTCCGTCCCTCCCTCCTTTCATTTCTTCCTTCTTTCTTTCTTTTAAATGTCAGATTAATACGAGGGCCCAAATGATCAGGTTATAAGTATCACCATACACAGATTCTTCTCTTTCTTACTGGCAAATGCTAAGAAGTTTGGACTTGCCTCTTTAGGGAACTGTCGGAAGTTTTTAACTGGGGAAAGTGCTGCCGTCAAATTCTCATTTTGGCAGAATAAACCCTGCTAGTGAGAGGAACAGAGGTTGTCAAGTAGGCCCGAACATGGGGAAACCAGTCAGGAAGCTGTGGTGTTAATCCCTGCAAGATGTGATGTGGGCATGGGGATGCAGAGGTGAGGCCAGACGCCAGAGCCTTTAGGAGGAAGCA
>NW_003852503.1:4787256-4791563 GCF_000181295.1 Otolemur garnettii | reverse complement strand
GGCCTTATGCAAGCTCCCTGCTCAGCTTAGCTCTGTCTCCAGGCCAAGAGGCTTCAGCAGAGTTTCACAAAATCACATTTTCCTCTTTGAAAGCAAACAGTGTTACTTAATTGAGAAGACATTTAGATCTGTGTATCTCTTGTAAGGTACAAGGTTCCCCGTGGTGACATTTTAATGGCCAGGGGCACAGGGAGGAAGGTAAATACTCTCTCTCTCTACCTTTGCTGCCGCCTGGGAATGCTCCTAGTTTGTCAGATATGATTAGCTGTTACCCTCCGGTCTCCCATTGTTATTCAGGTCCCCACTTGTCACAGTCACACCCCTTTGGATGCTCAGGCCTTGCTTTCTCTCCTGCTCTCTCTCCCTCTGGTGGCACCCTGACTGGCTAGTAATTTATGTATGACAATATGAGACTAATTCGGTTATTATGTCAAAGGGAAATTGAATCTAGGGTTTTAGTGCCGCATCTGGGAGAAATCTTCAAATGAATCTGGAGTGGAGAAAAAAGCCTCAGAGTTCGATTCATCCGCTTGTCACCCTGTCGGCAAGATTAAGTCATTATAGAGGGCTAAGCCGGGGCCAGAAATGGGACCAGAGAGGAAGGAGATAAAGGGAATGAATGCGCAGGGGTGGGAGGAGGAGGGCGGGGCGGGGCCGTGGGCCTGGCAGCCAGGACTCTCTGCTTCTCCAGGGACTCCCTTGTTTACTCACCAGGTGCCCGAGCCCAGTGCAAGCCAGGGGACAGATGGCCAGGGAGGAAGTTCAGTGGGAGGGCATTTATGCAAATATTAGCTTGTCTCTGCTCCCAGGCATCTTAAATACTGTCTGAGTTAAAATCTGGCTTACCTGCCTCTCATGGAATTCGAGCACTTTGCCTGGTGCCAAGCAAGATGGTGGCATTTCCTCCAGATAGCTGGGCTCTGGCAAAGAGGAGCTTCCCAGGCTCTACACAACAACCAGGCCCTGGGCTGAGAGGAGCCTCCCCACGTATGGAGGATCCATGCGTGTTTACTCTCAGAGTAGCGAGAGAGGAGGGGATAGATGGGGTGGATTCCGTAGAGCCTGGATTGGCATAGTGGGGAATGAGGACCAGCTAATGCGTGTGTGACCTGAACATAACAGGATCTGATTCTTAGAAATCCTGAAAATATTTTATAAGGTTATTCCCCACTCCAAGATGCTCCAACCCTGCTTACGTTAGTCCCATTGTTAACTAGATTGATCCTCTGTCGTGATGGTGGCCTGCATCCTCGGGCCCTGTGTACGTGTTAGGCTTGCTCTGACTGGGCACGTTTCCTTTCTCTCCTCTACCCTCAGGGCTCTCCCATTCCTGGTGTGCTCAGGTTTCTAAGTAGCTCTGCCACCTGCTGGTTCTTCTTTCCCCACAGGAGGTCACGGGGCACTCGGTAAAGGGAGCCACCCTCATCCACAAAGCATGGGTTGTCATGTTGCTTTCCCTCTGGACATTTTGGTGCCTAGATTTGAGGGCCTCTCTGAACCCCAGATCTTCTTATAAACTGAGACACCCACTCATGTAGGGCACCTCCGAATTCCATGGTTACCATGATGACACGTTCCCCCTCAAGCCTCCGGGCATCCTTCCTGCCCCCTAGACTTCTCCACTCAAGATCCTTCCCAGATGACCGGGAAAGGTCATCTTGGCCATGCCCCTGCATCCAGGCAGGATTCCAGGGAAACAGCCAAGCCAGGAATGAATTGAAGCTATCTCATCAACTCTTTCTATCTACTCCCTGGCTTACTGGTGGAAAAACAACTTCCCCCCCCCCACCCAGGAGAAAGGAGGAAGCTCAAATTAAAAATGAAAGTTCAAAATAACCTTCAGTTCTTCACTCCCGTCAATTTGACTGTTTCTTCTACCACCCACACGTCGGCTTCGACCAGACACCCACCCGACAGTACTTATGCAAAGATATTGGCAGCTGCTACCAAACCAAGACGCGTCTTAGCTCTCCGACTGGCTTTGTTACCTTCCTTGGCTCCGTTCTTTGTGCCTCTGGAGCTTTTCTCATGTCAAAGGACGGCTCTGGTGCCCTCAGAAAGGCCCTGGGCTGCTGTAGCTTGTATCCCGGTCCCCAAGGGAGCAAGACACCTGCTATCTTCTCCCACACCTAGCACCACGCTGGTGAATACCGGGTTTCTGTTCATTGGACTGTGCCATCTCAGGGATAGTTATTTATTAATAGTAATTTGGAGTCCTGGACAAGTTCATCATGATAACCAGAGGATTTAAAAGAGGCCAAGGAACAGATGTGTGGGGCCAAGTGTCAGGGGAGGGGTCTGTTTGACATTCCAGGTGCACCCTGCTTGGATAACAAAGAAGAAAAGCCATCATAATTATAAGAGAGGCAGTCTCCATTGATATTAAAGCCAGCAGTCAGCCCGGTAGGCCCACCCGACCCACTGAGGAGCAGGTGTCCCCTCCAGGTGATGGATGTCCCGGGAGCTTTATGAAGCAAGGCACAGCTGCCACAGGCTCTGGGTGCTCCTGGCTGGGTGGGGGAAAGGCAGGTTCTAGGCAGTAACAGGCTTCTTGCCACCACCACACTTTGTTGCCAGGGTCTGGTTGGGTCCTGGCAAGGGTTTATCGTCAGCAATCTTATAAATCATTCCCCCGCATCTGGGCCCACCTGCACAGAAAGTAGGACTGAAACGCTAGTTGAGGGGAAAGAACTCTCTTCCTTCTAGAGTTTTTGGGGAAGAACATGACACAGCTCCCTATGGCCATGCACAGCAATGTTGGCAGCCCCGTTCCTGAAATCCTCCCCAGAGCATCTCACACTGCAGATGCAGTCAGAAGAGCCAGATGGTCAGGGTGGCCTGAGCAGACAGGTGGGGGTGGCAATGCCCAGTGAAAGCCCTCATGCCAGCTTTCGCCCCTTACCTCCTGAGCTGCCCACTGGCTCTGCTCCCATAGGCGTCCCTCATAGGCGATTGAATCCAACCCCCAGGCCACCTGTCAGTCTAGGGCTCCTGAGCCCACATATGTCCTTGAGAGTTTTATTCAGACTACCTGCTCCAGGCTGTGGAGGACAAGTATGATGGTTCTACGGTCACAGTCCAGGCCTGCTGGACAGCAGAACCCACCTTACCTTCTACCTGTCTCTGTGATAGGGCCATCAGACAGGCCTGTTGTGCTGCAAGGGGGTGGGGTGCTACAGCTCCAGGAGCAGGGCCAGGGCTGGGCACCCCACACACCTCAGCCACATGGTGGCTTTGCCAGAGAGAGACAGTATGCTTAGCAAATGAGGCAGAATGGACTATATAAGCTGTGTGGTCCCAGCAGGAGGCAATGGCAGAGGGGGACATCAGGAAACCCACTTTGGTGACATCTGGGCAGAGAGATTCAAGGGGGAACCTCAGGACCCTGAGCATGGGACCAAGGCTCCCGGACAGATCTTTAAGACCCAAGATGTTTGCTTCCAGCACCTGGGGCAGGGCTGGACCTGTGGGTGGCATCCGGAGCTTCAGCTACAGAGGGAGGAGGACACTGGGGCGGGGGGCAGGCCCAAGCAAGCTGTGACAGAGCAGGACCAATGCCCAGGCAGAAGAAAAGCCCCCAATAAACTAAGATCGCATTCAAGAATGAGCTGGATTATATTTCGTCAGCGGATTGTCGTCCCTAGCTTTGTTTTGCTTGGGAATGTGCCGCGTTTTTTTAACTATATAAGTAATACATGAATATATTCTTGTAAAAATGCAAATAAGGAAGCAGCTGTCTTAATTATTTACTTTCACCCTTTCCCACCCCAGTCCCATAGCCCTCCCTAAAGAAATCAGCTTAGTAGCTATATAGATGAAGAGATAGACAGATAGATAGATGGAGGTATATTTCTGTGGCTTGCCTTTTTCACTTGACAAGATTCCTTGGCACGATTTCCCTGCCATTATGGAGAGCTCCACTGTATTCATAATTGTTTCACAGTGTTTCACTGATAAGGGGTACCATAGTTAAGCCACAACCCTATTAATGGAGATTTATTTTGTTAATTATTGTGAAACAATATGAAAGCAACATTATCTTCTTACATGGCTCAAAATATGTTTGTGGGCCAGGTAACCCCAGCAGTCTGGGAGGCTGAGGCAGATGGATTGCTTGAGCTTAGGAGTTCGAGAGCAGCCTGAGCCTGAGCAAGACTGAGATCCTGTTTCTTTAGAAAAAAGGTTTATAAGTGACTGGTGAAGACAGGAGTCCCTTTGGATCTTTGGGGATCTGGAATGTGGAGAAACTGGGCTGGGAATGAAGCCAGGCCACTGAACAGTTTCCAAATGACCTGTATGCCTTGGCC
>NW_003852503.1:4772963-4786630 GCF_000181295.1 Otolemur garnettii | reverse complement strand
TGTGTGTGCCATGAGGAAAAACTTGCTGGGGTCCCTTACCTCTCTCCCACTCCCATTTCCTTGCACATTAATAAAGCTCCTTCTGCAGACCTTGGGGGGAAGGTCACGGTGTTCAGTAAGAGCAAGGGCTCTAGACCTGGATATCAACTGAGTTCTTATTCTGCCTCTGGCCCTTGACACCTAACTCTGTGCCTTGATGTTCCTATCTGAAAAATGGGCATGATAACATACTTCCCCCAGAGTGTTATAATGGCCACTCAGTGAGATGAAACAAATACCTTGCTAGGCACAGTGCCTGGCACACAGCATGTGCACATGAGGTGGCAGCCGTGATCATGGTTTATTTCACTGTCATAATGCTCCCTTTAGCTTCCATTAAATTGTGAGTTCTTTCCAGAGCTTATCCATGTTCTTGTCTTTTCATTCAAAGCAGATTGAATGAAAAGAGGTGGGGTAGGTGAAAAATGGTCACCCTTCCTTTGCAACTCCTTCCTTCCAGGGGTGGAGTCTCTTTGCCTTCCCTTTGATCAAAGCTGATCACATGACTTGCTTTGACCAACAGAATGCGATGGAAGTGGTGCTGAATGACCTCTGAGCCCAGGTCTTAAAAGACTGTACAGCTTGGCCTCTTGCCCTATGGCCACCATGGAATGGAAGAGGCCCAGGCCAGCCTCCTCAATAGTGAGAGACATGTGGAAATAGGCCAAGCCATCCCACTTGTCCCACTAAAACTCCAGGCAGGTGACTGACACACCTGGGAAGAGCCCTGTCTCTGTCAACTCACTACCGGCAGCCGTGAAGGTGACCCCTGGTGAGACTAACAGAAGCCAAGATGAAATTGCAGGATCAGGAGCAAATGGATGGTTGCTATTTTAAGCCCCCAAGTCTTGGGGTGGTTTTTTATGCAGCGGGAGATAAATGAGACAGGAAGTTTGGGAAGAAGTCATCTTAGAGTTCATAAGAGGCAAGGGAGGAAGAGTTAGGCACAGAGTGAGCTGGAGAATTTCAGAAGATAGAGTTGCCCAGGCCACTGGGATCCCCTGGGCAGAGGCTCTGAAGGAGAAGGTGGCTCTGGAGGGCTGAGGGATCTTAAACAGTAATTTCTGGGGCTGTCATCACAAATGAAGCTGATGAAGAAAACACAGGTATTGTCTAAGGCTGCCCAAGGAGCCCTGGGCTGAACTCAGATTGTAAAGGGCCTGGGAGGCAGGGGTACCAGGCAAGCACGAGCATGACATGGTGAAGTGGACAAGGGACTCCACAGTTCACAGTCAGCCGGGAATGCTGCAAACAGTAATATGGGCACATTCAAGAGTTTTGAAATAAGAAGAACCAGGCGATCCCCTTTAAGGTAGACATTATGATGTTGAGAGCAGCCCAAGCAAAGCCACATTCCCACTTTGCATGTTTTCTATTAAGGAAAACAATCCTCTATCTGGAGAAAGTAGAAAAAATATATAGCTGAGTAAGCTGAAGCTCAAATAAGATGAGGCAGTAGCAAGAACCTTCTTGCTGTGGTTTGGGGTTTTTATTCCCCAGTCAAAGCGCATGTCATCCCAGGATCTGGATGGGCCTCACGCTAGATGGTGACCACACTGTTAGTCATCGCTAGGATGGCTGGGCTTCTCAGGAGTGGCCACCTGCATCAGAATCCATGCCAGAGCTGCTTGGCAAAAGCACGGATTCCTGCCCACAGCCTTCCCAGCTCCCCATCCCACTTATAATGCCAGACTCCAACGGTGGGGGCCAGTATTTATTTAGCAAATTCATGCGTACCGTTCCTTGGTGCTCTTTTAAACAATGGAGACTCTCTCGTCTTTAATCTTTGTAACACTACTATGTGGGAGATTCTGTATCCCCTCTACTTTAGAGATAAGAAAATTGAGGCCCGGAAAAGTTGAGTGATCCAGGGTCCACGGAAACTTGAACTTGAACCTGGGCAGTCAGGCTAGTTCCAGTGTGTGTAGAGTTCAAATGAGGGTCACGGGCATCCTCCAGCACACTCACATTTGCCAGCCATTGCTCTAAAACAGGGGTCCTCAAACTTTTTAAACAGGGGGCCAGTTCATTGTCCCTCAGACCATTGGAGGGCTGGACTATAGTTTAAAAGGACAGGCAGTGGCTAAGCAGGACAGGCAGCGGTGGCAAAAACACCTGATGGGCCGGATAAATGTCCTAGGCGGGCTGCATGTGGCCCATGGCTGTAGTTTGAGGATGCCTGCTCTAAAGAATCCTGGGAATGGGAGAGGTAAATACTGTCTCCAACTTCAAAAATGGGAAAAAATAAGTCCCCAGTCTGTCATCCTTGGTTAACGCCATAGCACAGATATTAAATACATGGTTTGCGGTCACTTAGGGAAATGGTGAACACCAGGGACTAGCATGGGTTTACTATATGTGGGCCCAGTCAGAATGAATTCGTTTTATTGAGGGCATGGGTAGACCAGAGAATCCCAACATCCATTCCACCCCCTATGATTGGTTCAGTTAGGGGCAGGCCCAAGCAAATTGAACCAATGAGTCACGAAGACAGTCTTGCCTAAGGCTTTGGAGAAAGAGAAGCCAGTCTCTCTCTCCCTAGACAGGAACAAAAATGAGAATGCTGCCCCAGTTACCCTGGCAGCCACTTTATGAGCCTGAGAGGACCAGAGTTAAGATTATACTAAGGCTGTAGATGGTAGACAAGAGATAGGTAGAATCTGAGTCTTCACTGACACTGCCGTGTTGAACCCACTGAACCCACGAACCTTGAAGCAGCTGCTACCTCTGGGCTTCTTGTTATAGGAGATCATCACTTCCCTTATTGTTTAAGCCAGTTTGATTTAGGATTTTGTAAAAAAAAAAAAATTAATCCTAATTGTTAAAGGTAAATATAATACATTTCAATTTCAAAAAGTCGTTTGACAACAGTTATCAAGATATTCTAATGAGCAAAGTGGAGAAATGAGGGGTATAAAATATAATTAGGTAGGTTCATACCAGTAGCTCTAAAGTTGAACAGAAGCCGGGTGGAACAAGCCAGGTAGTACCTTTAAGACAGCCAGGTGCACACTCAGAAAGGTTGAGTGTCTGTGCCTTTAAAAGGAGCTCTGGGCCAGCAGGATTCAGTCTTCTGAAATTCTCCAGGACATGGCCTAAAACACTCCGCTATGCGCATGCGTTCCTAGGCCTGGTGCGTGTCTCAGACCCCAGTGTCCCCTAAGCTACAGCATTTTGCAGACTGGATGCCAAGACGGAGAGAGGTGTCCTGACTTTGGCTTTTCTCCTGAGTTGGAATTGACCTCTGCCCTCTAATTCTTCAAGAGTGACCCCAGGCACATCTTTAGTTTCAGTCCAAACATGCTGTTGTGGCTGGCATTTGGGACCACAGCAGCATTTTCTAGGTCAGCATCACTGGTGAGGGGGTCTCTAGTAGGTGGTACAAAATTCAGCCCTTGAATCTTCCTGGCTTTGGGCACTTACTTGGCATTGAAAGGCCACTTACCCAATTTGCAAATGTCTCAAAGCTGCAAGGCTAGCTGATAAACTGGAACTGCCAAATGATCTTACAAGTAGCTGGAATAATAGGCTGAGAACATTTTTTACTCAACTACAGGAGTAGGTTAGAGCCATTTATGGCAAAAATGAGCTAACCAAAATCAAATAAGAACCTGCAGCTTTTTAAAAATGGTCCATGATATGATTTTGTGACCCAAAAGGCCAATGGCATGTTAGGACACACGCTCAAGGTATGGTGTCTAAACAAGGCAGATGATATCCCACTGGGAATTCATGGGGGAGGGCCCATATTTGGAAAAGGGCATCAAAAGAAAAGCACCAGGGGAAACTGGAAGAAGCCTCTGCCAAATCCCAGAGCATGTACCTGGGATCAGCCGGTGAAAATTACAGAAGAGCAGAGAGTTCTGCTTATTCCCAGGAATGATTTCCTGTATGGTGTAATTTAAGACCAGTTTGTGTGGCTTAAGACATACAAGGGCTGTGGACTGATATAGGCCCAGGTTCAAATCCCAGCTCTGCCACTTGCTAAATGCATCACCATGGACGGATGTCTGAGACTCAGTTTAAGCTTCCATAAAAATGGAGATAAGAATGCCTACCTCCCTGGATCATTCTAGATGGTCTACTTAGGCGTCCTCAAACTATGACCCCCAGGCTACATGCGGGCCCGCTGAGGACATTTGTCCTGCCCACCGGGTGTTTTTGCCACCACTGCCTGTCCTGCTTAGCAGCCGACTTGTCCCAGGGCCTGCAGTCCGGCCTTCCACTGTCTGAGGGACAGTGAACTGGCCCCCTGTTTAAAGAGTGTGAGGACCCCGGAAGGGCTTAGCACAGTACCAGGCACAGAGTCAGTGCTCGCTCATCTGTAGTTTTTATTATTAGTAACAACAAGCAAATGCAATTTGAACCAGGTTAATAGGTTCCCCATCATTGGAGGAAGGTTAAGCAGAGGCTGTATGTCTGCCCATCAGGAATGTTAAAGAGCATTTTTATGCTCTGGGTTGGAGGTTGTAACAACTGATTTCTGAGACCCCTTCAAACTCAATTCTATGATTTAAAGTTGTTATAAGAGCCTAGACTTCTGGTCAGGTCAGAGACAGAAATCTATCACTGGGATTGAAATTCCCTGCTAGCCCAAGGGCCCAGAATCTTCACTATCTGGATTACTGTTCGAGCATGTCCTGTGTATGCCTGTGGTGGGGTGTGTGTGTCTGTGTATGTGTACACACAGGAGTGTATGTGTATGTGTGTTTGCACAGGACCATGGCCCGTTCCATAAGACATCCGACAAGTATAGAAACATCCTACCTCATAGCATGATAAAGGGGTAGATTCAGAAGTGACCCAGGACCGTGATCCTTCAACTTTTCTGCCAAATGTGCTCACCAGAGACATTTCCTCTGTTGTTTTCTGTGATGTTTGTACTTGGAAGAAAAGCTCCCCAGTAAGGTCCTTAGCATGGCTGATTTTTTTCAATAGCCAGGGTCAAGATTTGCCGGCTGGGATTTGATAATTGTGGTTAGGACTCTGCCCAAGGCTCTCCCATCCAAAAAAATTCTCTAAGCACTTGGCATTTGACTTCAGCTCCATGGCATCCCATTTCTAGCCTTTTTGCACCCTTTAAAAGGCTTTTTGTTATTCCACCAGAGGCTCTCCACGCCAGGCTGTTATATCAGCTCCCCTTTCCCAGAGGAAAAGCACTTGAGAAGCAAATGAGTACTGAACAGTTAGTACCTAAAGAGCAGTTTGTGTGCCAGGAACTGTGCCTAGCACCAGTAAACAAGGCTCTCAACTCAGCAGGAAACTTAGACACAAACGGCCTCCAAAGTAGGAAAAACTGTCAGTCACTGGTGCAGAAGTGAGGATGGAAAATGGGGAGTGGGTGGGTCCTAGGGCCCAGGCTCTAGACTCATTTCTACCTCAGTAAGGATCCGTGGAGGAATCTAGTCCTATGGGAACTAGAGAGTGGCAAAAATATCCCGGGAAAGGAGGCATTCCTGGGATACTGCCCATTATCCTTTGTCTAATAGAAACTCTGAGTATTTTGTGAAAACCTTCCCCCAACTTCTCTCAGCTAGTATCTGGTAACAACTAGTTAGGAAGCTATTACTATCTCCATTTCGCAGACAAAAAGACCAAGGGTGGTTATATGACTAGTTGGCAGTTAGGATATAACCAGAACCAAGACTTCAAGTCCTTATGGTCCTGACCCTATGCCCTTTTCAGTACATCTATTCTCTTGGAAGGGGCCAGGGCTGGCGGTTGGCTGTGGTGGCTGGACCATCCTATACTGAGGCCAAGTTCCTGAGGCTCCTGCCATTGGCTGGGGAATGGTCTGAGGGCTCTGGATGGCATTTCATATGGCTACATCTGTGGGTACCATGCACAGCCTCTGGGGAACTCGTCACCTCTCCTCATTTCCTGTCCCACCTCCTGCGCAGTTAGGGTTCCCTTTGGAATGCCTTCTGGAGCAGCCATGGCCCCAACTCATGCTGGTCAAGCAGTGGGGCGGCTGCTCCCCAGAGCAAGCCTGCCACTTGAGCTGATGTGAGCAGAACAGGAAGGCGCTTTCTGCTTCCGAATTGCCTGGCTGTGCTGCTGTGGGGTCCTCCACAAACTCTCTCCTGAGTTATTCTCTACTTACTGTTGTTATTACTATTGATCCACCCTCTAAATAGCAGAGATCCCAAGGCCCCATTTAAACCATCAATCACATTGATAATGCCTTTATTTGTAATATTGTTACTTCTGAGACTCTGGATACCCCCCAATACCCTAGAGAGGTGGAGAAATGCTTCTCTGAGGGAGACTGAGGCACGGGAGATGGGGAGTTTAGCCAAAAGTGACAGGCCTTGGCTCCTGGTACTTTTCATCTCTGTTCAGCTTTTGGCGGGCTTGTACCGGCTCCCCTCCCGTGATGGGGCACTCTGAGTTCCACTGAGATCCTCAGATCAGTGGAAGATTCCCCAGTGCCCCCCCAAAGGCCAGGTGCCCTTAATGAGGGAGTGTAGGCCTTCTGTCTCCCGAGGTCCCGGCAGCCTTCAGCCCTGCCTTCCTCTCGTTGTGCTCCAGCCTCAAAGGGGCTACGATGAATAGCTTTTCCATTTCCCTCCCTCCTCACACCCAGGTATAGAAATCTGCTTTGTGAAAACTGAAAAGAATCGTTTTTGTAAATGGGGGGTGGGGTGGGGGTGGATGTAACATCACAGATGCTTGCCTTTTCCATTCCGGGAATATTGGCAGGAGAGGAGGAGTTCAGGTGGTACGTGGGTACCCGAGCTTCCTTATATGCCTGGAACAATGTGTCTTCCGGTGGGGGCACCACAACCTCCTTCGGCAGCCAGTGGGGAGTGGGTTCTGTTTTCTGGGGGCCCACAGACCGGCAGCAGAGGCACCATCCGGGCCCTTCTGTTGTGGGCTAGAAGCCGACGGTGAATGTGGGCAGCTCCTGAAGTGTTTATAGTAGCAGCGTCCAGCACGGCCTCCGCAGGGGACGGAACTGCGGAGCACAGCCAGCGCCTCCTCCCCGACGGTACTACCAGGCTGTCCGGGCTTGAGGGGGGCCGGTTCCCCTTCCAGCAGCCACACCCCCTCCTTGCGCCCCGGCATCCATCGTCACCGCCAGGTGTCTGGCCGCACCTGTCGTCAGCAGTGAGCACGAGTCAAGCTCCCATTTCCAATCTTCCAGGCTCATCACACTTGCCACCCTTTGCCGGATGGGGTGGCCCACCCCCTATTTCATCTCTGGGGGAGAGCAGGCGCAGATGCGGCTGATGGATGGGAAGTTTAGAAAATGAAGTTCTGGAAATCGATAGAAGAATATACAAGCTATGTATCATGTGAGCGCCTCTCGTCTGCGCTGCAGTAAATCAAAAGTAACGAATGGCAGGCTTCCTGCCACCCGGACCCCCGGCCTTTCCCTGAAGGTGGGGGTTTGCGGAGGGATTGGGTTTTCACAGTCCAAGCACATATTTTCTACTTCAGTAGACCTAAAAATAAGTCCTGATACTGATTTTTTTCTTTTAATATCTATGCCCCCCCCTTCTGCCCCCTTTCCTCTTTAATTCCCGTCCTGGAGGCGCTCAGCACGCAAACGCCCCTTGTAGAGGAGCGATGTATTGCAAGATAAGCTGCCTCGGTGGCTTCCAGAACGCGCAGCTCATCCCCACGGCTGTGTTACAACGATATTAGCAAACTCTGATCCTGCTGCAGTTTGAACACCTCAGCGCCTCTGAGATGATTATCTGAGAGGTTGCCCATGCCCAGGGGCTATGGGCAGCGCTGGCTAAAGAGGGGCTCTGGAGAAATTCATACAGGGTTGGAGGGGGCCTCCCTGGCTCCTCACTGCTCAGCTACCTGCCATATCCACACCCCCCTTCCCCAAAACACACTCAGATTTGAATCTCAGGTCAAAAAGTTCCGCCACCTACTGCAGCCCTCCCCTGACCCCCAGGGCCTCCCTGTTCTTCCTTAGATATTTTTGGTTCTTAGATCAGTGTGATTCTGTTCAACCCTCCCCAGCATAAATCATGCGGATTCTTCCCACAGCTTGACCTCTCCTCGTTTTTTTTCTTTCTCCTCCAATGAGCTTGTCTTCATCCACCCCAAGCCTCTATCCCTGGTCTTGGCCCTCACCTTGTCATTATCAGCAATTTCCATTATTCTATAATCTCCGTTCCATCTCAAGCCTTCTACTCTCCAACCCCCCACATCAGATCTCTTTTGTTCACTCCTCCAGGTATCACCACCTAGCCCTACTAAGACCTATAACTTGTCAATTCTATCATCTTTCCACTTTCCCTCGCTCATCCCAGAGCAGCTGCTAACGCAGCTACTGTCTCCTGATCAATCACCACAATTATCCCTCTGCAAAGACCCTCGCTCCCCTGCCTCTCTCTCACTTCCTCATCAACTAGCACCTCCAACTTGGTCAAATCCAGCTTCTCCCACTGCCCCCAGGGTACCTACACCTTTGACACCAGACTGTGGCTTAAGAAGAATCCCTAAAGTACGCTGATGGTCTCACTTTAAATTTATGGTCCCCCAACTCGAGTGGGCGTTGGTTCCCGGCTGGCATCATACATCATCTCCCTGGTCCCTTCGTTCTCTCACTTTCCCAGATGAGTGGTCCTACCGTCCCCTCTCCTTATTAAACACCCAACACTTCCCCCTCCATCGTCAGCTCCACAAATAACCTTGCTTTCCAGCCACTGAAAAAATGGGAACAATCAAAGAGAACTTTCACAAACTCCCACCCCCACAACTGCCCCCCCCCATGTCTGTTTTCAACTCCTCTGCTTCTGTGGATGGACTGTCCATGTTCCTGTTCTGTGGACGGACTGTCCATGTTCCTGGCCAAGGACAGCCCCCACTGACGCCTGCACCTATACCTGCTCCCATGCCCTCACCTGCTGGAGGACGTCACCTGGACTCTCCCTGCTCTAGCCTGCATCATCTGTGGTTTACCCTCTCTTAGTCCACTCTTTGCAGCGTGCAAACCTGCTTTTATTTCTCTCATCTTAAGAGTATGCCCACTTCTTCCTCCAGCTACTTACAGCCACCCTTCTTGAAGAGCTGTCCACCCTCACTCTCTCAGATTCCTTTCCTCCTACTCTCTTCTAGACTATTCAGGGTCTCATCCCTGCCGCTCTACCCAGCTGTTCTTGCCAAGGTCATTGTTGCCCTCACTACTGCTAAACTCAGTGGTAACTTCTCAGTTCCCACCTTGACCTACCAGCAGCACTTGGCAGTCCTGATGGCTCCCTTCCTACAGAAATGCTTCCTTCACCAGCCCCGCCATGCTCCTGGCTTCCCTCCGTCTTTGCTGGCTTTCTGTCTCCCATGCTGGTTCCCCTTCATCTTGTCAACTCCTTGACATTGGAGGCACCCAGGGCTCAGTCTCGGAGCCTTTTCTGTTTTTCCCTCGACACACAGTCCCTTGGTAATCTCATCCAGTTACATGGCCTTAAATTGGCTTTAAATGCAATCTATATGGTGGCACTTCCATATTTCTATCTCCTCTGAACTCTAAAGTACATATTTGACATGTCACTTCTCTGCCTAAGCCCTTCAGTGACTCTCCTCTGCCTGAAGGATAAAGTCCCAAATCCCGAATGGGACATAAAAGCTCCTTTATGCTCTGCCCACTCCTGTTATTTTCCATCCCTAACCCTCAGTCCGGGACTGCCTTGCTCTCTGTGATCCTCTGACACTGTAAACATGTGGTTTGCCTCGGCCTTGGCACAGGGTTGGTCCCTCCGTGGACTCCCGGCCACCCTCCCCTTCTCCACTCAGGTATGGCTCACTACTTCTCCAGGTCTCAGGGAGTTCTGAGATCCTGTCTCTGCCACTCACTCCCAAGGAGAGGGGAGATATCTCTCCTGATGCTCAAGTAGCCTCCTGTGTTTAACTCTGCGGTAGGAATTACCAGCTTGCGTGTCCTCCCCCTGGACGCCAACTCCCGGGAGCAGACGTATTCCTGTTACTGCAGTATCTCATGGCTGTTTCTGCCTAGGACGCATCTACCATCTATTCCTATCTGTCCTTTTGCTACAGGAAGGGACCAGGAGCATGTCAGGGCTGGTAAAGGACAGGGCGCACAGTTGTGCTAGAGGTGACGATGTGTCCTAGGGCTGCTTAGCTTCTTTCTGGGTAGAGGTGGACCTTCCCTGGCCAGAGAGGTACAGGCTGAGGTTGTCAGGAAAGTGTCACCCTCTTAAGATAACCACTGCCACTTCCATTTTCCTTCCCATGTTATGAGGCCAGAGGAGAAGTGGCTGTTTGTGACAATGGACAGTGCTACATGCTAAAGACAGAGCCATGGAGGGGCGGAAGGTAGCAGGGACATGGGACACTCACTCAACATGGAGCCTCAGGCCCCAGGCTCTGGATTCTGGGGAGGTGGGAACAAATGAACAAAAACGCCCCCCCTATTAGGCTGACCCTCTTTAGCTGGGTTCCTGGGACTGACTGCTGACCACACTCCTAAAGGAAACCACCGCACCCCTGGCACAGCCCTGGGACACGTGCCTGTCGGGTGAGTGAGCGAATGGATTGCTCGCCATTTTCAGCCACATCCTGCTTTCCAGCCTGTACCTGGACTATCTACCTCTCCCCACCTTTCACCCCATTTTCACCTACTGAAAGGAAATTTCTCTTCCAAATCCCAATATGAATGCTCCCTCTTTAAGTTGGCTCTGACCCCTTCTAACCTGTGTGCACCTACATTTACTAATATTTAACATCCGTCTGCCATTGAAGCCACTGTGATTGGTGTTGCAGCTGTTGGTAGCTGATTCTGACCTCCCTGCTTAGAAGGCCACGGAGAATAGGTCAACATGTTTTTATTTACCCTCCCCACCACACACTCCCCGCTACATATGCCCTCCCAGAACCTAAAACACTGCCTTGCACATCATAGATAACTGATAAATAACCCACCCCACCTCCACTGGCAAGCCCTTTGTGGCCACATCACCCCACTTTCTGCACGTCTCTGGTGACGACACAGGTTGCCTTGTTTTGGTTTTGCTGCCTATAAATACACTGAAAATTCAAGTTTAGCAGAAATCTTGTCCAAATCAGCGTTTCCACGCTCCCTTCCACATTCCCGGGATATTACCGGTATCTTAAAGAGAGTAAAGGGGAAGCACGTGCTGATCGAATGCCTAATTTAAGCTCAGTGACGGCACGGTGAGCTAACCTCTCCCTGAAGGAGGCAGTGGCCTCCCTTTCTCCCTGAAGGGTTTCCAAACACGTAGGCTGGTTTACAGAGTCTTCATTTCGGCCCCATGCAGAGATTGCGGGAACAATTTAGAGGGCTGGCTTTTATTTTCAAAAGCAGGTTTCCTAGAGCTCATCCAAGTTCTTGGTGGCACAGGCTCTTTTAACCATCCCACCTCCCTCGACTCCTCTCCAAGTCTCCCCTCTGCCATCTGTTTCCTTTTGGCCCCTTCTTTTCTCAGATGATTTCTAGGTGTGAAGGAGCTTCCCATCTGGGGACAGATTCATTCTAGAAATCCCTATAGGGATTTCCCTAAAAATGCAATTCAAGACAAACCGAAATCCCAGGACCTCATCCTTCAGCACGCCAAAGCAGGAGACAGCAACCAGGGAACAGAAGCATTTGGCCAAGGAATTTGTGACAAATCTGTACTCAGGATTTCTAGAAACAAACCTATAGATTGTCTGAGTAGGGGATATAAAAGTTCGTCTCATACAGGACTTGAAACTCAGACTCCACAAGGACCAGGAAGGTGATCTGATGACCACTGTGGGGGTTAGATAACATATGATAGCTGAAACCCACTTGGAATGTTTGGAGATTGTCTTCACCTGGTTGTTGTCCAGGTTCAAGTTTCTTTTCCTGTCTCTTTGGGTCAGTACTAGGGACTCCCCCACCGCCCAACCCCAATGAGTTCATAGCTATGAGCTGAGGGAGCAGGGTTGGTGTCATAGAGGTCAGTGGCATGGGGATCTGTTCATCTGTTCATTCATTGGTGCCTTTGGCCCTGCTTGGACATCTTCATGAACATTCTATTTCCACCATATCATAGCTTCTGTCCTCTTGAGTCTGTGACTCAGTGGATCTGATAAGGAGCAGCTTGGGTCTTGCAGTCACTTGGTGTTGCAAGGGCTCCCTTTCTACCAGGGCCCTGGAGTGCAGCATTGGTGCTCCAGAAGGCATGACCTGGTTCCAGAACTCTAGGGCTTTGTTCTGCAGCTCTCCTACTGAGGCTTTGACAAAGACCCCTCACAGCTTCATTACTACAACACACATTTCTAGATCATCTGGTTTGCTCGGGCACACAGGCCTGGCACTGGAGAAGCTAGCATAACTGCGCTCTTTTACTTTGGGCCCCACTCAAAACTGGTTGCTTTTCTAGTTACCCAACAAATGAGTCAGCCAGTATATACCCAAATGTGCTATATACATAGCGGGCCTCTTTGGATTTTTGAGGCACTAAGTACTGTGCCTCTTTCTTAGTGGGAAGAAGTATACAAGGCAACAATTTCTTTTACCTTGAAGGGCGTGTCCTAGAATGCTCCAGACCACTAGACCCCCTAGAAACATCACCAGTGTGTCACGCTGTTAGATTTCTGTGTGGTTATCTCCCATCTCTCATTCACAATGTCTTAATAGAACATCCGAGTTTTCCATATTGTGCTCCCTGGGTATACTGTCATCAATATAGTGAGCCAGTGTCTTGTTCTGTAGAATTCAGGATGATTGAGGTCTCTTTGGGCTACACCGTGACAGAACCAAAAGAATTAGAACAGCCTGGGGTAAGACAACCCATGTGTCCCCACCACATGAAGATGAACTGCTTTTGATCCTCCCTACAGAAGGGGAAGAAGGCATTTCCTTGATCAATAGCCTCCTACAAATGCCAGAGGATATTTGACCTACTCTGGTAAAATTACCACTCCTGGCACGGAAGCTGCAATCCGGATTGCCACCAGGTCTAGTTTATGCTAGTCCATGGTCATTCCTCATGATCAGTTTGGTTTTAGCAGGTTCAGAGTGGTGAGTCAAAGGAGAATAAGGTGGGCAGCACCAAGTCTACATTTTTAATGGTGGCACTGGTCTCTGAAATTTCTCCCAGAAGGCAGCAGTACATTTTTTCATTTGCTATCTTGTCTGAGCTGGAGGGTGGTTTTAGGGTCTCCCATTTGTCCCATTCTACCATAATGCCCTTTTATTCATGGGTTGTGAAACCAAATGGGAGGGTTCTGCTGGCTCTGTTAGGGTATCCACCCAAATTACACTCATGGGGATTGGGGGAATAACCACGGGGGTGGTCCACAGGTCCACTGGACCCAAAGTCCCCTGACTACTTGAGTCCTTGTTGTCAGTGTTAGGTCAGATCTAGCATCTAGTGGTCCTTAGAAATGTGGGTATTTCCCTTTCCTCTATGCATAGTTACTTCAGCAAATGGCTGAGGATTGCAGGACTATTTGTCACATGTAATTGTAGGTGGAATTGTAAGTTCCTTCCTCAGGGGGATGCTCATCTTCTCTCAGTGCATGTTGGGTCTATAACTTAGATCTGGAAACCAGGTAGGGGTCTGATGTCATCCTTCTGCTTACCACTTCTTGATTAAATTATGCAAGTTAAGCGACTCCGTCCCAGCTGTCCATCCTTCTCACACCATAGCTGATTAACCATT
>NW_003852503.1:4766225-4772569 GCF_000181295.1 Otolemur garnettii | reverse complement strand
AGAACTTCTCAGAGATGCCTGTGCCCCCTACTACCAACCAAGACGCCCCTGTTTCCTTAGTCAGGGTGCTCTCTGGTGACTCCTAGAGAAAGTAGTTGTATTAGTTTCCTGGGGCTGCTGTAATAAAAGTTCTACAAATGGGGTGACTTAAAATGATAGAAAATTATCTTCTAAAATTTCTAGAGGCCAAAAGCCCAAACCACAGTGTTGTTAGAGCCATGCTCCCTCTGAAGACTCTGGGAGAGGATGAGTCTTTGCTTCTTCTAGTTTCTGGCCTGGGGCACCTCTGTCACCTTCACAGGGTCACTCTCCTTCTTTGTGTTCTCTCTTCTCCTTAGAAAGACACCAGTCGTATTAAATTAAGGCCCACCCTACTGACTTCATCTTAACTTGATTAGATTGCCAAAGACTAGATCTATTTCTATTTAAGGTCACATTCTCAGATACTGGAGTTGGGCTTTCAGTTTATCTTTTTGGAGGACACCATTCAATCCTTAACAATAGCTGACTGATAAGTTCTCCAAAAAATTCGTTCTGAAATTCCTATCTCCCTGAGCTTTCTGAACCCTTCAGTATGATGCTGAGGAAGTTCTAGAATTTCTGCACCTTTGCTCTAACCCATTGTCATGGCCAAGCTCTGAGAAGTCATCCCACCACACTGTTAGCACCAGTTCTAGGTCCTAATGCTCACTCCTATGTCAAGGTTGAGTGTTTCCATGTTAACAAAGTCTCCCCATGCATCCTTTTCTCCCCCACCTCCCTTTCTATCCAACCCAGGGCCATGGTCAAGTCCCACGGCCACAGCATATCCCAATACTTTGCCTTCTACCTGCACCTCTCCCCAGTATTCTACAGGTGAGAGCCTTAATAATTCTGATGCCACTGAATGCCAGGGCTATTATCACCCAACTTACACCAGTGGTGGAGTTCTTAGAGCCAGATCTCAGTGAGTAATCCAACCCCAAAATCCCATCATGAGGGCTGCTTTCTGGGGCTAGTCTTGACACCAATGTTCTTCTCCTAAGTTTCCCAGAAAGCAGAGGCTGAGACAAAGGCCTGTGTGTTACTGCTTTATTGGGGGCATAATTCTAGGGAGGAGAGTGAGGCAAGGAGGTCCCTGAGAGCCATTATGAGAACATGTTACTGAGCTCGCTGTGGCCAATCTTGCAAGATCATTGCAAGAAGCTGTCTCTCATGGGAGTTTCTGCTGGGAGGGAGAAGAATTTTCCCCTAGCTTCTAGGTTCTATTGATCAAAGTTTTGTCAAATTGGGCATTTACACCCCAGAACTTTCAGGTTGTGCATGTGTGGGTGTTGAGGGGTCTATACCTCAGAAGGGAAGCCCAGGGATAAGAGGCAATGGGCCCCCAACACACGCAGGCCTGGAGCTGGGCACTGTGTGTTGGACCTGCATGAGGTGAGTGGGCACCCCCCAGGAGCTGGCAGCAGGAGAAGCTCTTGAGGCCAAAGACAGATGAGGCTGAGAGAACCTAAGGGGGTGCAAATAAGGGTTTGACAGAGTGACAATGGCAGAGAGGACTTGGCGGCATGCGGGAAAGAATGCTTCATCCAACGGGAGCAGCTACAGTCAGCCCCAGCTAATCCCTAGATCTTACTGTTTTTTATCCTAAGAAAGCTAGTTTACTGAGTTTTCTTTTCTTTTCTTTCTTTTTTTTTTTTTTTTTTTTGTAGAAACAAAGTCTCACTTTATCGCCCTTGGTAGAGTGTCCTGGCATCACACAGCTCACAGTGACCTCCAATTCCTGAGCTTAGGTGATTCTCTTGCCTCAGCCTCCCAAGTAGCTGGGACTACAGGCACCAGCCACAATGTCCGGCTACACTGAGTTTTCTTTTAAAAGTTGGCAACTAAGATTTAAAACATGAAACGGGCCAAAGGTGGGCCAACACTATGCAGATTGAAAAAGATATTTCTGAATCGTGCCCAGCAGGTTTTGACTTCTGACCTTCAGAAACTGGCCAGGAGGGCAAAGGGGCAGGGCTGGGCCAAGAATCGGGTGTCCTAACTCCTAGGCTAGCACTCTTTTTCCTACTTTTAGAAGGCTTACCCTAGCATTCACAGCCCTAGCCCTCAGTGAGATACGCCCTGGAGAGGCGGGAATTCCTCCTCTCCAGAATCTCACTGCACTCAGGAGGGCATTTTCTACCCACCCCCACCCAACCCCAACTGGCTCTGGGCCTCACACTGGGGCCAGGCATGGTGATGGTGATTGGTGAGTCTCAGCCGTCTTGGCCTGGCTAATGAGATGGAGCTGGCAGATTCCCACCGTACTGCCAACCTGAGACTGGGGACCCATCAATCCTGTCCCCCCATTGCCGAGGACACCCCGAGTGACGGATGAAAGGCTTGGGCCATGAATCATCTCCCTTACCTTTCCCCATCTCCCAGCCTGCTCCACAGAGCTGGGAAAGATGAATTACTGCAGAATCTCACCTGCTCTCTTGAATAATTTCCCTTTAAAAGAGGCCACTTATCAGTAATTCATTACTTGCCTTTGTTAGTATAAACAAAATGGGGAAATGGGGTGGGGGAGTGCAGCGTCCTGCTCCTCCTCTCAGCTTCCAACACTGCCACCTTCATCTTTCCTCTGTCACTCTGCTTGGCCTCCAACCTCAGCTCTGCCTTCCTGGAGCAAAGCAAAGCCGGGGTCTTGAGCATAGCGCTCCAGCTGGTGATACCCAGGCTGGCAGATGGCATACAGCTGTTTCTGGTGACATCTGGATGAGCACAATCAGCTCCAATTGACGATTTCTTTTAATCTTGCATTAAATGTCACATGCTGCCTCTTTCTTTTATAGCCCAGATACACTCTTATCCGTGTTGTCTATAACTATAGAATAAGATATTACTGTCCAGGGACCACTTCTCTGAAAGGCAATCTTGTCCCTCTGCAGTGTCTGCTTGCTAAAATATAGTACTGACCCCCACAACAGGGGGATGGGGGTGTGGAACAGCAGGGAACCCTGGGAAGGACAAATGTCACAATGCAAGGACCATAGCAAATAGAGGCTACCCAGAGCAAGTCCTGCTGCCCCTAGAGCCTTTCTTGGCGTAGGGGTCTGTGTGGTACCAGGCTGGGCCACTGGCAGTGGTGGTTTCTGCCATAGGTGTGTGTCAGAGGTGCAGTTTCAGGGAGGTGCACCTGTTGGGGTGAGAACTGGCAGGAACCAGGGGAAGGGACAAGGTCCTTTGAATGACAAGAACCAGGGCAAGAGGCCAGACAGGCAGGGAGGTCCCACATCCTTCCCTGGTGAACTGAAGCAAGGAAGACAAGAAGAAGACAGCAGATTCCAACATAGTTTGTCCTCTGGGTAAGGACCATGTCTAACTTTTTTTATGCCACCACCAAGGAGACCAGGAAGAAATTTTTCTCCAGACTTCATTCCAAAGATTCAAGTTCTTTCCTTCTTTCTTACCTTCAGTATTTCCCATCCCATAATGACCACAGCAGCATCACACCGGCCAGACAGGGCATGAGTTTTGTACCTCTCCCTCCCTGAACCCATTCTTCAGTGGCAATAGGGACATCTTGAAAGAATGAATTTGGTCATGCCACCCCCTTGATTAAAAGCCTAGAGTGGTTTCCCGTTGCCTTCAGGATCAAGTCCAAAGTCCTAAACATGGCCCACAATGTGCCCTGACCACCCTTGACCCTCATCCTGCAAGCTCGCCACTGCCTCATGCACACAGGTCTTTGTCCAGCCTCTAGGGTGCCTTCTCCCTTCTCCTACCACAGGGCCTTTGCACTTATTAGTCTTGGTGTCTGAATGACCTCTCTACTCTACCGCTACCCATTTAGTTAACTCTTACTTACCTTTATGGGTCTTACCTTAAGCATCAGGTCCTCCAGGAAGCCTTTCTTGCTCTCTCAGACTAGACTGGACCTACCATATTGTCCTGACCTTAACTTTCAGTTACTCAGTAAACTTGAAACTATTTGCCTAACATCCATTCTCCCCACCGGATTTCATGTTCTCAAGATGAGGGCCTGCGTCCTGTTTGCTGCTGCCTCCCTGGCAGCAATTCCAGAGCCTGCCACAGTGGGACCCTTCATGGAATGAATGAATGGGGGTTTAAGTACATGTGAGGGAACCCTGCCCCAGCCCTGTCTATACCCTCCCTTGCTCTGGCTCTTCCTGCACCATCAGAGGTCTCTATCCTCTGCTCAGACACATTTAGCTACAGACATTTCTCCTCTTTTGTGGTCCCTGGCACTGCAGGATCCTTGCTCTGACCTTGTCCATGTCCACTTTGGCTTCAGCATGGAGGCCAAACATGACCTCCTATGGGCAAGGAATTCCCATTGCCTGGCCTTCTCCTGCCTGGGAGGTGCCTGCCTGGAGCCTCCTCAGCAACCTGTCCTCTTCCCCCAGAGTTCTAAGACCTCTAAGCCCCCAGCTCCCACCCATCCTTAGGGAAAGGCCCAGAGCTGACACCTCAGCTCCCAGTTGGGGGGTCACAGTCTCACCCCAGCCCACAATGGCAAAGTTAATACAGAGCATTTACAGTTCAGTTGTTGCTTCTTCCTTCTGTCTCCAGCCAGCCTACAGGGAGACCAAAATCCAGCACGATTGTACAGAAACGGGGGGGGGGGAGGGTTGCCATAGGATAGGGGCATAATGACTGGAATCCTTGCTTCCAGGGGCCAGCTGTTCAGTGGCAGACATTGGTATCCTTTCTCTGGGAACTCTGGCCATGGTTATGCCATCATTTGCATATATTTGCATCTCTTATGCTGCCATCTATCCCAGGGTCTGCAACCTCTGCCCAGGAGCCAGGCTAGCCAGCAGGCCGGTTTTCTTTGGCAGGCAGCCTGGCAGTCCTCCCACCCCAGCCGTCCTTGCTCTGCTGGACATTGGAGCTGTGTCCCCAACTCTCGCAGGCCTCTTGAAATTGCCACTCTGCTTCTTACTTACGAATAGGAAGCCTGATGATGGCAGTTCAGCTACTTCTCACACCCCTCCCTACCCAGACAGGATGTGCAGTCAGTCTCCTCCAATCCCACTGCCCCTTGTCTCTACCACAACCCCTTGCACTCACCACACCCCAAGTGGAAAGGGCTTGGTAGTCTGGCATTTGCTCATTCATCTGTTCACTAGATTTACTGAGCACACACTCCATGCCGGATGCTGTGCTGGGGACAGGGAATATGAAGGAAGAAGATGGCCATCCTGAGACGTTGGCCCAGGTGCTGTTCACCATTGTTCTTGCTATATTGTCCCTCATGCTGGACCTGAATTTGCAGCCCTTGGGCCCTCAAAGGCTCCATCTTCAGCACTACCCATGCCTGAAGCAGGCCCCTCCCGGCCTCCAGCTGTCAGTGCCCCTAGATCTCTCCCTGACTGGGGACCCTGCAGGTACAGACCCTGCAGGACACACCCACAGGAGCTTCCTGGACCTGGCTGTTGGATTCCCTTGCATATAAAAAAGAAACTCTGGTGGACAGGTTGGGCATTTCAATAATGGTTTTGCTTTACTGGCTTCTGCTGCAAAATATGGCAGGCAGGCAGAGCAGCGTGGAGCCAGGGAGGACAGTTGAGTCGTAGAGATGAAGCCCGAGCTCAGCCATGGGAAAGCCACATCCCAATCTGGGCCTGTCCTGGGTACTCCTGGGGCCCTCTGGCCTCATGGCCCAGCCTCTGTGAGCAGGGCTGTCTTTGGAGAATTCCTAAGAGGCCAAAGCTCCAGAAACAGCCCAGAGTGTCAGGTGGGCGAGGACAGCTTCCCCTTCCCAGTTCTAGGCAAGTGGGACTTTGTCGGCATCTTCCCTCCTGGTGGCCTCTCCTCCTCTGCTCCTTGTTTATGTTGGTAGCCCTGAGTGCTCCCAGTCTCCCAGTGTTGCCCTGAGTGCTCCCAGTCTCCCAGGGTAGCCCTGAGTGCTCCCAGTCTTCCAGGCTAGAAACTTTACCCTTCCTAGAGCGCCGTTGTCCCCAGTCCAGTCAGTTGCCACATCCTATCCTATTTCAGAATATTTCTTGCCACTGTCTATGCTGCTACCATCACGGTGGAGGCTGGAATGGCCTCTGTCACTCTTACTGCAGCCTCTTCTCCACTCTCCTTTCATCCAACTTATTCTACTGTCATATTCAAATTCCTAAAACAAAATCCCATCAGCACTTTCAGCGCCCCCTATTGCCCATAGAATAGAGTCAACTTTTTACTCCTGTGCAATAGTTTTTAATCACAGCACCTAGCACAGCGCCTCCTATAGGGGACAATGACAGCTAACATTTTTGGTAAAATTACTATGTGCCACAAACTATTTTATATTTATGTAGATATATGTATATAGAAATATATTTATAATTTATAAATATATAAATTAT
>NW_003852503.1:4735871-4765950 GCF_000181295.1 Otolemur garnettii | reverse complement strand
AAAGGTTCTGGTGCTTTCAACAATAGTTGTGTGCTGCCTTCTTCTGAGCAGAGACAATAACATAGTGGTTAAAGGACGTGGGCTGTGGAGTCAGGCAGATCGGATTTGTATCTGGGTGTCACCACACATTGGCTGGGCAAGTTATTGAAGTTCTGCAACCCTTATTGCCACTTCTGAAAATTGGAATAACAATAGCACTTATTGTGGATGAAATGAAGTCACAGATACCCGGCACATAGCACTGTGCTGGGCAAACAGCGGGAGCTCGATCCACATATACCATCACTCCTGCGGGAGGCCACCCCTCATTCCCACTGTTCCTGTTGACAGTCTAAGCAGGAAGGTTGAAATATATAAAACATGGTTTGTTCTCTGTTGGCTGAAGATAGCAGGTGTAACAGGCAGTATGTGTTGAAGGGGAACAAAGTGACAGCTCCGGGTGCAGACCAGGACCCTAGAAAGTGGGTAACCCCTGGAAGGTGGAGAGACAGTAGAGAGGAAGTGCCCACCTCACAGCACGCTCATCATACAAACAGGGTTCTGCAGAGATGGCTTCGCTTTCTTTCCCCTGTTTAATATGAAACTCAGTGAGAATTGATGAAGTCATTTTTTAAACCATAAAGCACTACAAACATATTTGTATTATTTTTCTTCCATGCCATGGGTAGCTTTTTTTCCCTTCAATTCTCAGATGTTTAGTGAACACAGACTATCTTCCCAAAAATGTAATTTTGTGGATGGATACACTTTAAAATGTTATGCTCTGGTCAAATCTGTAATGGCTATTTTTCTTTATTGATGACTTCTCGTTTCAGTGGGTCACTACCAAGAAAACTCACCTGGAGGCCAGAATTTCTCTAATAGCAAATCAAAAACATGCGTTCCAGCTCAAGTCCCCTTCATCCCAGATGGAAAGCTGCCTGGGAACAAGACTGGCTCTTCCTCATTTTTTATTTCAAGGGCCAACACAGGGCATGGTACAGACAGGATGGATGCTCAGTGCAAGCAGAGGGGATTCTGCTTCAGCTGACTGGGTTTAAAGCCTAGCACTGCCCCCAGCTGTGTGAACTTCAGAACATTACTTTGTGCCTTTGTGGCTCAGTTTTTTCATCTGTAAAATGGAAATAATCTTAGTAACCCATCATACAGGGTTATTGTGGGGCCTTCTCCCTCCTGTCTTTCTCTCTCCTCTCGCCTTTCTCCCTCCCTCTTTCTCTGTCCATATTGGTCCAACCAGTCATTTCAGTAGTAAAATTCCTTTGCATTCATACAGCACTCAGCAGTCCACACGGCCCTTCCCAATACATTATCTCACAAATACATACAATTTCCATTTGCCCATTGAAAATAAAAATTAAATTAAAAAATACATGAACCCATTTTATCTGAAATAAAGAACTATGAACATCCCTACCTTTCAAATATAGAGTAACTCAAAGACGTGGCCAGGGGCACGTGGCTAGCGGTGAACAGAGCCAGGACTCAAACCAGGTTTTCTGACAAGTCCAGATCCCTTTGAGTTCAAGGAAACCAGGCAGTAGTTTTAAAATAAATGACATTTACTCAAGCTGGGTCTAATACAGTTTTCAGATAGCTTGACACTTTAGAGGGGTTGAAATCAGTCATACTGGGGGGCTCGACAGCCATTGGACTGAGGGACTGAGCTTCCACCCTTTCCTCTCACTCCTGATCATACTGAGAGTGGGCAGTAGCAGGTGTGACGGCAGGGGTAGGTATGTGTGGGTGAACTCTTTGTGACTTTGCCACCTATAGGTCCTCGGTTCTCCAAGCTGCACCAGGGGGGAGGGCAGGGGCGGTGGGGACACTCAGACGGATTTCTCCGTGCTGGAGGGGACCCATGTGTGAGCACCTTTCTCATCATCTTGTAGCTTCATTTTTTTTCATCTCATAGCTTTATCCTAAGATGAGATGGTTACTGAAATAATTTTCATTTTTAAGATGGAGAAACTGAGGCTAGACTATTCAAGCTCACACAGCTAGTAAAAAAGGGCACCAGGATTCAAATGCGTAATTGCTTCATGTCCAAGTTCATTCTTGTTTCACTCAACCATACAAGGCAACAGAGGTGAACAGCAGAAAGAGATAGACGGAGCAGGGGGTAGGGAGAAGCACCGGACAAAGCATTGATTTGGAGAGCCGAGTTATATAGGAAACTGTTGACACAGTGAGACAAAAGACTTCTTTTGGTTTATTCTAAGCTGTGCGTTTCTTACAGTGGTAGCCAGCTTCCTCCACAGACACCTTCCAGCATCCATGCCTTTGTATGCCCCTTCCTGGGAATCTGAGCTAGCTTCATAATTGGCTTTGGATGATAGATTGTAGTGGAAGTGATGCTGGGTGACTTCTGAAGCTAAGTTACAAGCTGTCTCGTAGATTCCTTCTGTACCTCCTGGAAGACTCACTCTGGGGCAAGCCAGGCACCATGTAAATAGTCTGACCATCTTAAGACGCCATACTATGAGGAAGCCCAACTAGCTCTGTGTGGAGGCTGTATGGAGTGAGCGAGATGCCCAGCCAGTGTCCAGTTGTCCCTGCCATCCTAGCTGAGGCACCAGACATGTGAACAAAGAAGCCATCTAAGAGGTCCAGCCCCATCCAGCTTCCGTGTGACTGTAACCATATGAAGATCCCAATAAAAACTGTCTAGCTGAGCCTAATCAGCACGTAGAACTATGAAAGATAATCAATCGTTGTTTTAAGCCACTAAATGGTTGTTTTCTGGGGGGAGACATTCTGTAACAGTAGAAAACCAGAACACTTGCATAAATCTCTACAAATCCAGGCAGCTCTCAAGACGCAAAGAAGCTCAAGAATGTCCTGAGCCTGGCATGTCAACATGACTCCAGTCCATCAGTGCCAGGAGGACTGGCCCTTAGCAAGAGGCCCTGAGTTTGTTTCCTGGTTTCTCCGCTCATATCTGCATGACCTTAGACACATCAGTGCTATCTCTAAGCCTTATTTTTCCTGCCTTGAAAAATTATGCTCAAGAATCAATGATCATTAAGACTCTGCTTCTCTGCTTCATGAACTACCACTCTGCGCGTGAGAAGTGAATACTTAGCCTGCTCGGTGGGTTCTTCCTTGGTTTGCTCTTAGGCATAAAGGAGACCATCTGGGCTGTTTCTAAATTTCAGGAGTCTCCAGTCACCAAGTGAGCCTGGTGAGGGGCAGGTATGAAGGCCAGTACCCAGGTCCTGGTCGCAGGCCCCTCCTCCTTCCTGAGGGTCTCAGTGCTAAAGAGGGAACACCTGCTCCGAGACCCAAGTGGTCCCAGAATCCCAGCTCTACCTGAGAAGGGGAGGGTTCTGCCTGCCAAGGAAGAGGGGACTCCTGAGAGGAGCAGGCTTCTGGGCGGCTGTGAAGTGTCGGGTGACAATATTTGTGTCTAAAAATACAGCAGCCGAGAACCAGCTAATTACAGCCTCTGGAGTCATTCATAACTTGGCGTCTCACATCGTACTTGCGTCTTCCCCAGTGCTCCTCAGCAGCAGCTGCAAAGGGGGCTACTCACAGATGGAGACACAGCCAGGAGGGCCCAGGATTGGGCCCCTGTCTGCTCATTCTTCGGCTCTGAGAGCCCTGCTGGAGACCCAGTATGTAGCTGGTACCTGGGAATAAAGCAGTAGACAGCAAGTTCCTCGAGTCAGCTGAAGCCCCTGCCCACCTCCTGCATCCACAGATATCTGTTCTTGGCCACTTGTCTGTTAGAAATCCAATCACACATGCCAAGACCCCTCAAAGGCCAATGGCGCTGGTGGAATCTCATGACCAATATTTATTCAGAAAAGACCCACAGGTTCCAGGTCGTATGTGGCCAGGCATGGCCAGCTCTCCAGGCCCGCGGAGTCAACCCAGGTGCTAAGGCTCTGGCTATGGCCTCTGTTGGAGCAATCTGGTGTGGGGACCCCATACCTCCCATCCCTCCCAGGGCCTCTGGGATGGCATCTGTTCTCTTATGCAGCAAAGTCATGACTCAAGGTTGCAGGGAGGCCTGAACAACCTGAGGGCCCCAAGTGCAGCTCTGCAGAGTCCCTGTCCTGCCTTAACACTCACAGGGGACAAGGGGCAAGGCAAAAAGCAAAAGAAGAATCCCACTGCCAAAACAGGCTCACCCCCAGCTCCAGGACTTCTTTTAATGAGGGAGGCTTTTTAGAAGTACAAGGTCTAACTAACAATTGTGTAGTATTTTTCACTTGGCAAAGTGCTGTCACATACATAGTGCTATGTGGCTCCCATGTTAATTAGATGAGGTAGTTACTATCACATCTACTTTATAGATAATTAAACTGAGGTTCAGAGATGCTAGGTCATGTCCCCAAGGTGACTCAGGCGTGACCAGTTTTGAACTCAAGTCCAGGAACTCTCCTGCTGGGTCAGCAGGCACAGAGCCACATTGTGGGCCCAACTTTGCAGCTTGGCTAGTCAGCCCCCTGGAGTCCCAGATTGTGAAGTTCCATACTCACAACTCCCTCCACACAGTGCTGAATCCGGCCCAATCACCTTCCCCATCTGGCTTCAGAAATACATTTGAATCCCATTCTGTGTCTGGACCCATTAGCCTTTGACCTACAAGAAGTGAGTCAGTGCCTCCGAGAAAGTGGGTACCAGAGAATGAGCAGGGAATGAAGAACAGCAGGTTTTTGAGGGCGGGGGCCATCTGCTTGTTGGTCAGTGCCTCCTGGGGCACCTGGGCCAGGTCAGCTGGGGCTCTGAGGGGTCAAGAGAGGGTTGGGTCCCACGCCTGCCTCATCACCAGGACTGTGATTGAATACCTTAATGCTCTTTAACAAAAGTTCGGCTCCACCACGACTCAGGGTGCTGCACGAGGAATAAGATTTACGCTGAGTCCCTGAATCATAGGAATTAAAGATGAAAAAAGACACTGAGGTCAGAGGCAGCCTGTCCCCAGAGGCCACCTGCGGACTCTTCTCGGTAATAGACTTCCCCTTACTCTCCCAGTCCAGGTGGCCGCCTCCCAGAAGACCATTCTCCACCCTTTCTCCAAGAATATATTGTTTGTAGAAATGAGAGGGCTGCCTCGATCCCTACATGATTTGCTTTGAAATTCATTAATCATCCAAAAGCTGGTGAAGAGCAGAGAACTGAGAGATTAAACTTATCTTGAAGCCCGGGTACCTGAGGGTAGGAGGGTAGCCGCAGCTCTCTGCTTGCTCTGGCTCTAGAGCAGTGTGGGACAGTGGAGGCTGTTCACTCACTCTCTGTGTAACCTGGCAAAATTTTAACTCCTCTGAGCCTCAGTTTTCTCATCTACAAAACGGGAGCTAATGATACCTGTGCTTCAGGATTAAAGGAGTTGACATGGGTGTGGCCCTCACGCTGCACCTGCCCATGTGAATTACTCCATAAATGCTAACTATTATTGTCATCACTTCTCTTCCCTCTCCAGATCCATTTCCTTGTCTATAAAACAGGGCTGATCACGTTCTTCAGCTACTGGGTTTCATTCACTCGCTAGCCCACTGACATTGACATGTCAGGCTCCCAAGGCTAATGATGACCAATCTAGACAGGTTCTCTGACCTCCCGGAACTTACTTCTTTCTAAGTTTCCTGGAAGAAGGGCGCGAAGATGCTAATAAGGACACTTGCCATCCGATGCACTATTTCTCCCGCATAGGTTGTGACCCTGTGACTCGCTGAGACATGACTGAGGTCATGGAAACAGGAATGGCCTTCCAAAGACAGTGTGGGAGTGTGGCTGTGCAGTTCTCCCGGTGACCCGACCCTCTCTGGTGGCACGACCCCACCACCATCTTATCCCATCCTGGGCTCTCCTTCCTACCCCTCCGTCAGTGTCAGCCCAGAAAGACTTTTATCCACACACACTCACACTTCAAATAGCATCTAAACCAGTCTTTCTTAATTTGGCTTTGCATTACTGATGCTTACCCATGACTGGGCTGGGCCCACATCACACTCAGACTAATTAAAGCAAAATGTGTGGGATGGGACCCAGGCATCAGAATTACTTCCATCTTCCCAGGTTAAGAAGCCATCTTTTAAGCAGACATGGGGGTGGGAGAAAGGCACTGGACCTCTAGTCTTTACTATTTTTTTGACCTGACTGAACAGCCTCAGTTTCCCTGATTGGACAAAGAAGGGACTATTTACCTCCCTCACCAGGTTGTGACGAAGGTGAGATGAGGTTCTGTAAGAGGACCCCAGGAAGGTCTGCCCAGATGAGAGTCCTGTGACTTCTGGACAGAGTCACCAAGCAGGAGGCATGTGTTTCCTTGGGCATGAGCCTGAGAGCACCCAGCACTGCCCTGGGAGTGCCCTGCACAGCACTCACCATCTGCCTTGCCCAGATGCACACCCAGGTGCTGAGCTACCAGCCCAGCCTCCCTGTTCCCCTCCACCCCGCCTCCTGCCACGTCCGCCCTCTCCTTCTCCGTCCAAGCTGGAGTCCCGCTATCTCTAGATGCTGCATTTCCAATGCCTTCTGCCCGATAAACGTTTGGCACCTGCAGGTGTCAGGTTCCGGGATTTGAATGGGCCTGTATTAATCACAGTGAGATACACGGCTATCAGGAGTCCAGTCAAGGTTGTTCCAAGAGCCCTGGAGGACAGCCAGAGGGGCAGGGCTGGTCTGAGGGCCAAGCGTGACAAGAAGCAAGAAGAGGCCAGGGAGGAGTCCCTGCAGTCCCCAGACCAGGATGCACAGCCCAGCTGGTGGGCTCATCCTGTATTGGGCATTAAGAGGCTGCAGAGGGGGTGGGAGAATTGTCACTAACCTCACCTGCTTTATAACCTATATTGGGAGTGACGTGCCCCAGCCTTGAAGATGCTTACGAAGCCACACACAGGCAAGTGCAAAGTAGTGAAGCCAGGTTGAGGAAGAGGGTGAGGAGAAAAAACACCAGGTGAGAAGCAGACCTAGGGGGTGGGAGGACAGGAGGAAGAGCCTTAGATATGGAATAAAAAAGGAAGTTATGCCCCAGTACCAGGAGAGGATAGAAAGAGAGGAGAGGGCAGAGAAGGGGAGAGGGCAGTGCTTGTAGTAAGTTGCCCTATTTTTGTGGAGGGGATGGTATATTGGGCCCTGATAAAAAGTTCCTGTCTTACTGTGAATTATGGCCTAAAAAGTGAGTGTACATCACCTGAGCCACTCCCTGGGTTTGGGATCAGCACAGGCAACTGGCCCAGCGCCATGCACCTTGGGCCAATGCACTGGTCCTTGCAGAAATTCTCTTTACCATCAGAAAATGAGAACGACACTCCCTGCCCCAGTCAGTCACCTTCCTGGGTGTGCTGTGAGGCTACAGAAAAGCCAAGAGTTCTTGCTCTGGGTCAGGTGGGTCCACCTAAGTCCATGAGGCCCTGTTCTTCCTGACCAGAGGCTCATGGCCACCTCGATGGGTCTGTGAAGGAGAAATCCCAGGCCACAGTTGGAGGGTTGTGATCAGGGAGCAGTCGAATACCTGCTGCAGGAAATTCGAGCTGCCAATCTCCTAACAATTGGAATATTTTTTTAGACTGTACATTTCATGAATGTATGGTAAGTGCTTGGGAATCACAGAGGTCCTATAAGTGCTCAGTATTACAAGTCGAATCCTGTTAATGCAAGTACCATTGCAATGAAGCTTTCTGTATGACAAAAGCAATTTCCATGTCCTAGTCGATGGCCCACTTATTTCAAACAATATTCAATATGCCGATGGTGATGGCTCCCTTCTCTGAGCACTCAGCACACTGATTGTCTGTCCTGCTCACTCTGTAACGCACTCATGCACCCTCTTGTACCATTCACCATTGTTTGATGCTTATTGTTCTTGCTTTCCCGTCTGAATGAAGACATCTTCAAGGACAGGGCTGGTTCTGCCTTGGAGAGCAGGACCATTCTATCCCTGGAACGTGGAGGTTTCCAGGCCTTCAGTAGTTCCCATACCACGTTCCCTGCTCATGTGCTAAGTGCCAGGTATTACACCAGGTATGAGATGACCATGCCAGACAAGTGCAGAGCCTGCACTCACAGAGCTCACAGGCTGGCAGGGGAAGTGAACCATAATCTGCCAAGGTGATTGGGTGTGAGAGGTCCATCCCATAACAGGACTTGGATCTACCAAAGTGGTGCCTAACGCAGAGGGTAGGAGTCCAGGAATGCTTCCTGGAGGAAGCGACGTCTAAAACAAGACTTGGGGCTGGCATTCTTCCTTTCTTTCTTTTGGACGCCAGGCCATTCTCTCCTGCCTTTTCTCCCAACCCTCATCTTCCCTGCTCTCTGGTCCTTTCTCCAGTTTTCATCTCTTCCCCCTACTCTTTCCTCTCTCTAATATAAAATAAATGTATACTTTTATATCCTAAAAATAAAAAAATAAGTCTAAGAAGATGAATGGAGTCATCCAGGGAGGTGGGGGCAGGGAAGGGTCCAGGCAGCGGATGGTGGTAGGAGCCAGACTAGAATTCTAGGTAGCTGGATCAGTACAATAAAAATAACAGCTCACTTTTTATTAAACGCTTGCCATTTCCAGACATATCATAAAGGTTTTTTATGCATTATTTAATTTCAACCCCACCATACCCATTCTACAGACAAAAAACTGAGACTTCAGAAGTATGAATATTTCATTTAATTAACTTGCACAATCTAATTATTGTTATTACTGTTATAATCATCACTTTTTTTTTTATTATCTTCAGCCTCTAAGTCTAAATTCACCTCTTCTGATCAATTAGGTTTCTTGTTAACCCCCCTAGAGATAAGGTTGCACTGCTAGTAATGAGCTATGTTGGGATTTGAACCCAGTAATTGCACTCCAGAGGGGAGAGAGGCACCCCTAATTTGGGGGAATGGGGCATGCTCAGTCTTGCCCACTGGGCAGAGAAGTGTAAGGAGAGTGGGGCTGGTCTGAGTGATAAGAAAGCTATGGAGAGACATTCATCAAATGTTCTAGCTAGCAGAGGGCCTATCAGTCTACAGTCTTAGAAAGAGTCCTCTGGCTTCATTGTGAAGACTGGATTCAGGAGGGCACAGCTGGAAGCAAGGGATGCATTAGGGCTGTCATCCAATCCAAGCAAGAGGTGTTGGCAGCTTGGAGTCAGGCTCGGTGTGGGTGGAGAGGGAGTGGAAGATGAGAGAACATTTTAGGAGGTGAATTTGATAGGCTCTCAGCCACACAGGCTGGTGTGGAGAAGGAAGCTGAGACGGGCAGGGAGGGACAGAGGACCCAATTACAGAGGTTAGCTTGTGAGGTGGGACAAGGCATCTGGATGTCCCACTGCCCGTGGGAAAAGGAGAGGCTCTGTGGGTAACCAGGCTACCATATGATGAACAGGTGGCCAGTGACATTTGGAGCTTAGCAGGCAAGGGTCTGGGGTGTCTGCAGGAGCTACGATCCATGGCAAGTGAACCCCCAGCCCCTGGAAAGGATGAAGATGGACATCAGGTAGATGCAGCCAGGCAGGCTGCTATCCAAATAATAAGGAGTCAAGGGGTCAGGTCCAGAAAACAAAGGCTAACCTAGATAGATGTGGGCTGGTTGCTGTAGGGAGTAGCAGGGCTACACTTCTGGGGTGTCAGGGTGCCTGGTGGGTTCCAGACACAGGATTCCCCTCATAAGACCCCTTACCCAGCCACCATTCCTCCTAAGGGTCAGAACATCAGGCCTTCACCTAGGACAGGCTGAGGCAAGATCAATGTCCTCATCCTGCGTGTTTTTTTTTTTTTTTCTCTTTTCCTAGGGCCCAGCTCAGAGGTGGGTCCATGGTGGGCACTCACCAAATATTGGATAAAATCAGAGCCCTGCCTCAGGTTCCAGTGTGCATGCCCACCCCCAACTTTTAAAGTTTGGGGTATTGACAGTGTATCAGTTTGAATCCTGGAAGGAGACAAAGTGCTCAAGGGGATGGTTCTGAAATAAGTCGTGATGCTCTGCAGCCAATATGTTGTGTGTTGTGGCAAGAGAAATCTTCCCGGAGACAGCAACATCAGAATGCTGCAGGAAAGCTCCAGAGAATTTAGTGCCTCTGCATCTCTTCTCCCTCTTATTAGGAGGGAGTGGTGGTGTTTTAAATTCTTTAAAGTGGCTCTTCAGTCAAGGAGGAGTTTATAAAAATAATTTCTGCAGCAGGGAGGACACAAGGTGACAGGCAGCAGCCTGGTGAGGGGTTGGGAGAGCCAGGAAGGGAGGCCAAGGAGAAGCTTCTGAGAAAAGAGAGCAGTGCCCCTAACCTCAGAGTCAAGCAGAGGGGGCTTCACCACCTGCAGCCTGGCATGGCCAAGAGGCATGGAGCAAGGTGGGCTCAGCAGGCTGATGGCTCACTAACGGCTGATGGGTAGGTCTCCACTGGTGGCCTCTCAAACCCCATGTGGTCACTTCTCATCCACACAGAACCTCTGTAGGCATGAAGAAGATCAAGGAGCCCCCTCTAGGCAGATGCAGCTCTGCCCCAGGATGCATAGCTTGGTGAGTGGAGCACAGCTGAGCCTCAGCCCCCTTGGCCAGGTGCCCTGGTGCAGAAAAATTCTGCACAACTGTTCATGGCAGTCTGAGGGGAGAGACTTGGGGTGCATCCTGGCGAAGCCCTAGAAAACAAAGCCAGAAAGATAAACTAGAAAGCATGGCAACCCCCAAATGAGGACATTTTAAATGAAAAAAAAGAAAAAAAATCTATCTATAGATCCAGAAGCAGAGAAGACAGAAGACTCCTGAGTAAGCCAAGGCAATAAAAAGTGGCAAGAGAAATCTTTCTAGAGACACCAACATCAGAAGGAGAGGGGTGGAAAAGGGTGGAAGCCATTATGAGTCCACCCCCCTGGCTAGGTAGTCCATCATAGGCAAGCTGCTTTGCCACACATGATCCCACTAAAAACTATCACTCATGAAAACCCAGGGGACTTGCATAGCGCAAGGAGTTATAACTCAGGGGGGCTCTCAGCAAGGAAGAGGAAGAAATGGGCCTCAGATGCAGGTCATCTGACTTCAAACCTAGCCCTTTTTTGTCAGGCAGCCGCAGGATGATGGATTGTCTGCAAAGATGGCCACCAACACTCCTCTTGTCCCTGTCTTTACCTGCGCCTTTCTATCGAGACATGGAACTTTCTTCCCCTCTCCTTGAATCTGAAGTGGGCCTTAAGCGTTGTAATGACACCATGCCAGTTCCAGGCCTTGGCCTTAGGAGGCTGGCAGATCTCAGCACCACGTGGGGAAGCATGGGCTGAGCTTATATCTGATAAAGATCATGTGGACCAATGGATCTGAGGAGAAGGAAAGCCTGGCCAGCCCTCTATTCACCCCAGGTGCCAGGCATGCCAGTGAAGCTGCTAAATGCAGCTCATGAATGGCCCAATTTAACATCATGTGGAGTAGAAGAGCTGCCCAGCAGAGCCCAGCCACCCCACAGAATCAAGGAAAATCATAAGCCTCTCTTGTTTATTGTACTGCACTGCATGCACAAGCCACCTAATTAGTGCAGACTCTCCTCCTGGGGTCTTGACATTGCCTGGGCTATCTTCCTGGCTCTGAGAACCCAACTAAACCAGCCACAACTGACCCATAGAGATTCGGCTACCATTCCTTACATCCTTGTCCCTTCAGACCTGCTATCTGGCTAAGACTGCACCTGCCTTAACCTTTCTTCAGCTGTGTCCCATTGCTCACCCTGGCCTGGGAATTCCATGAGGATAGGATACTTGTCGGCTTTGTTTTTTCTCCAGATTTAGGACTTTGCTTCGTCATAATGCTGGTCAGTCAGTCTGTCTGCATCTAACTGGCTATTAGGTGGAATGCCCACATCAGAGCCCACTAATAATTCACTGAAAGAAGCTTTCTAGTGGGTGGCTTTGTTCAGTGGGATAATTCAATTTGAATTTCATTTTGTATCTTGTGGCTTGCCAGGACAACTTGGTCCAGCTGAGGGGAGGAGGCTTTCTGACTTTTGCCATATTGGTCTTTACTCTATGGAAGCCATTGCAGGCAGCTCAGAGATCTCAGAATACTCTGCCACTCCCAACCCACCCTGTCCTAACTGGTTGCACCTGTCATACACACTTTGCCCTAGCTAATAGTGTGTTGTCATGTAAATTAATTATCAAGTGACTGATGTCAGTTTCCCTTCCATTTAGAGTGGCAGAAGAACTAGGGACCTGGGGAGGAGAGAGCAGGAACTTGGAGGCCTATGAGAGGGAGCCCTGTCTTTTCCATGAAAAAGAAACTCCACAAGATCTGGGCACTCCCTGAATTTCTCCACTTCCAGCTGCCCCTGTGAGCCTCTGCAGGGAGATTTTTCTGAATAATGAAACATTTTCCTGTTTTAATCAGATGCAATTTTGCAAGCAGTTTTTATGATTTAGCAAGTCCATTAAAACTGGCATTTGTTCTGCTCTGACACTCAGAAGGGGCTCCGCAGAGCATAAACATTGGAAATTACTTGTAGGGAAGGACAATATTAAAATTCCCCAGCCCCGGCCTGTTGTCTGAGAAATTCTTTTATCAAGCATCATGCCAGCTACCATCAGAGGCGCTCGAGAGATAGATGCTGCTTCCTCTTTACGTATTAGCTGTGGGCACTGAAACGCAAGGTTGTTATCTCTCAACGCTTTTGGCATCGGGAAGTGAGTGGGTCTTAAAGGGAACTCACTGGAAGGGCAGGTCACAAAGTGCAAACTCTCAAGGAGGGGGGTGGGTGAGCACATTTTTAAGGACAAGCCTAGAAACTGCTTTCCTGCCCACAGCGAATGATAGGGTGTATTGGCACATAATTAAGAAGGTCAGTTTTGTCAATTTTGCTCGTAGTCAATTCTCAATTATCCATGTACTAACAGATGACCAGGGTCAAGTGAAAACTCTCCGATTGCCCTCTCTCTGCTTCCCAGCAGGGCCTCCTCTCCCAGTAGAATCAAATGATAGCAGCACAGAGAGCCTTTGTAAAGCATCTCCACTTTCCCAATCAAAGCAGAAGCGGTAGAAGATATCACAAAAGGTAGAACTTGGCAGATAAGATACCCATGCAGAACAAACCAGTTTTTCTTTTTTTATAAGAAAACAAAGACCGAAGAAAAATATTTGCTTCCGATCTTTCAAAGCGTTAATGTTTTCATATAAATAATTAATATAGGAACATTCTAAGAGTCAAGATGGGGTGGGGGTGGGGTGAGGAGAACAAACACAAAACAGGCAAAGCGTATGAACGATGATTTATGCAACAAAAAGATTTGAAAAGTAAACATATGTTGAAAAGGACACCCTCGCTTACAAACAAAGAAAAACAAAGATAAAATAACATATTGTTTGGACTTCCAGCTAAACATGGAGGATTGAACACGTATGTTTATTTCCTCTCCCTGCCAAATCCCCACTAAAATGAAAATAAAGAATATAAGATGACATAAACAAGGGAATCCAAAGAACAGGAGAAGAGACAGCTTCGTGTAAAAGATATCGATGATTACTATAAGGCAGGGATAACTGGGAGAGAACACCCAAGATTATAGGTCTAAAGAAAGAAGACTGGCAGGAAACGTGTGGACTCACTTGCAAAGCTCCAAAGGCACTGGAACCAGAGGGCACTCAGGTCTAGAAACGGAGAGAAAGGCCCCAGAGGCAGATCAGCAGGCTTCTTATGCTGGAGAGAAAGGTATAGAGCAGTGATTCTCAACCTTCCTAATGCCACAGTGTATTTTCATTTTTACAAAGGGGTCATGACCCACAGGTTGAGAACCTCTGGTATAGAGAGGGGGTCATGGTGGGATTCAAGGCTGAGGAAGAAGGTACAAGACTTTTAGTTCCAGCAATGTAGTGGCCCAGATAACCAGAATGCATTCCTGTGATAAAGACCCCTAGAAAGGCAAGCATCCTTTAAATGCAAAAGTGAGCTTTAAGAAAGTGAGATGATTTACCCATGAGGCAGATACAAAGGATCTGAAACAGGAAGTGCTTGAATTAACACTGCATCTTCTGCATGATTCTGTCAGCTTGGGAAGGCCAGGCATATAGAGTTAATATGCATGTGGGGCCCCATGACTAGGCAGTAGGCCTTCTGAAGAGGAGTGGGTTTTTGCATGGAATCTTGACCCTCAAATGATTGCATTTCCTTGAAAAAAATGGAATAGAAAATGTCCAATGCTGCTGGTTCTGGAAGATAAGGAAGCTGGTCTACCTCTACTTGGATAAAGAACAGGGTCAAGTTCTTGTCTCATTATGGAGACTGTGGTATTTGACTTTACTCTAGCTTCTTCTCATAGAAACTAACAAGCTGATTATGTTATGTTAAATAGTGGTTCCGAGTTACTGGTACATTCAGCACTCCTGACATAAGCAAATGCATAAAAGAACTTGTTCTTGTCTAAGTTTGCCCCAAATTCTAAAGATAAAACCCTATTAAAGATGAGCTTACAACCCCAAATTCAAAACCCAAAGAAGAACTTAGGTTGCAAAAGGAGGAAAGAAAGGAAAGGTTTACCACAAAAGTCAGGACAATGGTTTTCTTTGGAAGGGGAGGGTTTATAACTGAGAACAGGTGAAGAGGATTCTGGGTGCTAAAAATATTCTATTTCTTGAAATAACTAAAGACATAAAGGAAGAAATTAAAAACAAAAGGTCACTAAGAAAACATAAAAGGTAAATTTGATCCCCACCAAACGTTCTAAAAAATGAAATAGAGTTATTAATGTTAAAAATTCAGTGGAAAGCTTAAACAATATGGCTGACTCTTGAACAACATGGATTTGAACTTCACTGGACTAATTATAGGCAGTTTTTTTCAACCAAAGACAGATTGAAATAAAGCATTTGTGGGTATCAAAATCCTCCTATAAGGAAAACTGACTTCTCATGCATACAGGTTCTGCAGGGCTAACTGCAGGACTTCAATGTGCACATATTTTGATGGTCTTAGAACCAATCCCTCTGTGATACAGAGGAACAACTGTATATTAGACATAGATGAAGAATTAGTGAATTAAAACATACATCTTGAGAAGTTACCCATACTGCAACACAATACAAAGAGAAACCATTTGAGATTAAGATGCATATAGACTGGAATGAGAACGTTCATATAGTTAATAGTAGTTAAAGAAGGATGGAATAGAGAGACTAGGGAAGAGTCAACGTTCCAAGAGAAAATGACAGGGATTTTCCAGAATTGAAATACTCATATTTGGGAACATGAAGAATCCCATGGAGGATACATAAAACTAAACACACACCTGGTAATATTGCTGAGAAGTTGCAGAACAACAAAGGCAGAGAAGATCTGTGAAACAAGGGAAGATAAAAGATACAAATTACCTACAAAAGAACACTTGTACTGACTCCAGACCTCTCTAAAGACATTAGAAAATAATGGAAGAACATATCTGGGTTCTGAGAGAAAATAACTGGCAGCCTTAATTTTATACCCAGCTAAACTATTGTTTTCAATGGGGAGGGTGAAGTAAAGCCATTTTTAGATATAAAAAGATTGAGACTTTAGATATAAAGAGATTGAGACTTAACTACAGAGCTTGACTGAAAGTGTTACTATGAACTAAAAGTAAGAAAATGCAGTAAAAACATAGTAAAAAAACATAGTACAGGGTGGCACCTATGGCTCAAAGGAGTAGGTCCCATGTGCCGGAGGTGGTGGGTTCAAACCCAGCCTCAGCCAAAAAAAAAAAAAAAAAAAAAAAAAAAAAAAAAAAAATCATAGTACATGTCATGAAGTTGAAACAAGCCTGTGCTGTTGAAAAATAAAATCCAAACATATACTAATAATACTGACAAATAGGGTGTATAAATCAAAATGGAATTAAAATAAGAACAACATACTACACAGGTTAGAGAAGAGGTGATAGGAGTTGAAATGAATTCTGAAGTCTTTGTGCTATTTAGGAGGAAAGCAGAGACTAACTTCGGATTTTATGTTAAATATGGATGCAGAAAAGTTAGGGAACACACTTACAAAGTCAAATAGAATATACAACTTCCAAAACAGTAGGCAGAACATGAGAGCATGATTTTTTTTTTTTCACGAGACTCAGTCACTTCAATAGAAGGCAGGGAAGAAGACAAGCAAATAGATTAAAAATCAGGGAATGGTAGGTGGTATTTTCCGAAAATGGCCAGGACAATATTTTCTAATCCCACATGTACTTCCAGAACTTTGATACTCCCCATCAAGAGGTAGAGTCTATTACCCCTCCCCTAGAACCTGGGAAAGACTTTGTAGTTACAAAGTTACCTTGACTTTGTAGTTACCTTGACCAATGGAATGTGGTGGAAAATTGTGATGCTATGTGATTTCAGAGGCCAGATCATTCAAAGCAATATGGCTTCCACTTAATGTGCATGTTTTTCTCTCTCCTTCAAGATTTTTACCCTTGGTCTTGGCTACCATATTATAAGGAACCCCTAGTCATTTGGAAAGGCTACATGTAAACTGGATCAACAGCTCCAGCTGAGGTCTCAGCAGAAAGCCGACCCCAGCCACCAGATAGAGAGTTTGAGATGATTCCAGCCTTTAAGGCTTCTAGCTAAGACTCCAGACATCCTGGAGCTGTGCCTTGCCCAGTTCTGAACCCGCAAAATTTGTGAACATTATAAATGGCTATTTTATACCACTAAGTTTGGGGAAAATTTGTTACATACACACAATAAGTGGAGTACATATCTTTTATGTTTACCTGGATGGATCTGGAACATATTCTTCCTAGTAAAGTATCTCAAGAATGGAAAAAAATATATATCCAATTTATTCAATACTACTATGAAATCAGTATATAATCACCTACACATTTATAGGAATGGTAAAACATAACTATAGTCCAGAAAGAAGGAGGGAAGTGGAAAGAGAGGGGAGGGGCCGGGGAAGGGGACAGGGGAGGCTGGGAGGAGGAAGGGTTTGGGGGGGATCCAACCTAAGGTGCATAATGCAATGATACATTTCTATTAAGAACAGAGTATGAATGTTTTCACCACAACAAATAAGTGAGCGTGGAGATGGTTATGTTAATCAGTTAGATGTAATAAGCATTCCACATTGTATAACAAATCAGCACATTTATCCCATAAATGCATTAATGTACACAGTTATGATTTAATAAAGAATTAAAAAATTAAAAAATAAATCCAATATATAAATAATTGAAAAAATACAAACTGACATACTAAAACAAAGATTGTCAGACTGGATTTTTTAAAAAGCTATATGTTGTTTAGAAGAGACATATCTTAAAAGTAAGAACACAGAAAAGTTTATCATAAAAAAATCAGAAAAAGTTACACCAGTGACATACCATCCAAAGAATATTGAGGCTGAAGTATTTTGTTGCATATCAATATGGTTCTTATTATTAACAATGGAGATAGACCAGGCACAGTGGCTCATTCCTATAATCCTAGCACTTGGGAAACCAAGGCAGGGGGATTGCTGGAGCAGCCTGAGCAAGAGTGAGACCCTGTCTCTATTAAAAATAGAAAAAACTAGCCAGGTATGCATGCCTATAATCCCAGCCACTCAGGAAGCTAAGGAAAGAAGATGGCTACCCAGGGTGACAGAGTGAGATTCTGTCTTAAAAAAGAAAAAAAAAATGGCCATCTACACTACCTAACATTAAAAACAGAGGTCCTCAAACTTTTTAAACAGGGGGCCAGTTTTCTGTCCCTCAGACCATTGGAGGGCCAGACTGTGGGCCCCAGGATGAGTTGGTTGCTAAGCAGGACAGGCAGCGGCTGCAAAAACACCTGGCGGGTCAGATAAGTGTCCTAGGCAGGCTGCATGTGGCCCGAGGGCCGTAGAGGACGCCTGATTAAAAGGAATCATTTGCAACATTGAGGCTAGAGTGCTGAAACTCCATGCAGTTAAAAGTTTGTGTGCAACTTTCAACTCTCCCAAACTTAACTGTTTATCAGAAGCGTTACTGATAACAAAAACAATCGATTAACACATATTTCATAGGTATGATTTCTGTATTCTTACAATAAGGTGAGCTAGAGGAAAGAAAATGTCATAAAATCATAAGGAAGAGAAAATTTACTATTCATCAAGTAAAAGTGGATCATCATGAAGGTCTTCATCCCCATCATCTTGACATTGAGTAGGCTGAGGAGGAGAAGTTGGCTTTGCTGTCTCAGCATGACAGAAAAAGAAGAAAATCCATGTATAAATGGATTCATGCAATTCAAACCTGTATTGTCCGAGGGTCAACTGTAATTCTAAATTTGCATGAAGCTCTTATAATAATATGACCCTAAAATAAAATTATAATTGACAGAATGCTAAGGGGAAATCTACATATCTAAAATCATATAACAATTGTAAAATAGTTCTTGGCAATTGCTAGATGAAGTAGGTATAATGAATTTGAGAAACACAACCAACAAGTTTGAGCTGTCCCTAACAAATGAAGAATGCACACTCTTTTCAAACACAAATGGCACATTTACAAAAAGACACTATGTATGGGAATCTAAAACAAGTCTCAACAAATACCAAGGAACTAATATCAGACAGACCATGTCCTTGATCCATGTGTAATTAAGTTAGAAGTAAACTTCTAAAATCTTTTTATAATATCCCATATAGTTATAGTTTAATAAAGTGAACAATACACTTTCAAATAATTCATAGATCAAAGAAGGAATAAAAATAGATATTAGAAAACATTTAGACCTAGAAGGTAATACAAATATCACATACAAAAACATGTAGGTTGCAATCATAGTGGGAATTAGTGGAAAATATACAACCTGAGATGCTTCAATCATAAAGAAGAGAGAATGAATGATGTAATAGAACTAAGGGGTATATCAGTATTTTGACACTATCCCTCATAGTTTCCTGTATGTTTGTAAAATTTATGATAATGATAATATAAGGCTATGACTAAGAGAATGAGAGAGCGTATCTCACCAAATGAGAGATATCATTAACCATCTTTAAATGGCCACTGATGAAGCTAGGAAAAGAGAATGCAACCAACCTATCCTGGAAAGCAAATTTTGCTCTCAGAGTAAGGGACATCAGAGTGGGATACTCGAAATGGAATCTGGGGAATTGGGGGGAGGGGATGACTGAAAGTTTGTGTATAGTACCAAATGGTAGCTGTCCATCCCTATACTATGTGGAATTTCCAGCAGTCAAACGTCTACCATTTAACTAAAAATATATTTTAAAAGTTAAGTTTTTTCTAAAAATAGAGTAAGCCTAAAGAAAGGATTCTGCTTTATTTTAACCATTAGAAGTTCCCCAGTAAAATGACTGGCTCACAGTCTAATCACCCCAAATTAAACCCATCGGTCATACACATGAATACAAAGCTCCCAAGTGGCTTTTTATTCTGTTATTTTTATATGTGAAAAGATATGTAAGAATTTCAAATACATGAGATTAAATAAAAAGAAAAAAACAGGAAAACTAATCATAGGAGAAAAAAATACAGGCATCAGAAGATAATTTAAAAGCAAACACTAAAAGGATTCTAATTAGATCCTCAGGGAAATTCAGAAGATTTTTGTATCCATATAATAAAAAAGAACAGTAGACGATTTTAAAAAAGAAACAATCAAAACACAAAATTTCCCTTGAAAATTTATATATATGTGAGATTTGATAAATTTTAATAATTTTGTAGAAAGTTAAGAAGGTCAAAGAAACCTTCCTGAAGGAGAACCAAAAGAAAGAGAAAATATGCAAGAAAAAATAAAAGACATAGATGAATTCAGACAGTCCCTCATCTGGTTAAGAGAATTCCAGTCTTTTGGAACATTTGGCTTCTAAATTATTTGGCTTATTTTGATTTTTAATAGCAGGCTCTTTCAGATCCTGGCGAGTTTCGAATGCTTCCAAAGAGATGGCACTCTATTCTGTACACGTAGGGGAGCCATGGGAGGGTTTGGAAGCTAGGAGGGGCATAATCAAATGTAGATCCTGGAACAGCGAAGTCCCTGTCCCAATGAGACGTCCATGGCCGAATATGCTATATAGAGTGTTGGTGTACCCTAACCAAATGCTTAGGGGTGCCGCAAAAGATCACTCTAAAAATGTGATCTTTTACACTTCGAACATGATCAAAATGGTTTTGGTGGGGGAAGGTAGAATTTCCTGGACTTTATCCTTGTTTTGCGATGTACTATTGATTTATTTTGAGGTACACAGAACAGTTGGAGAGTGGGTGCACCACTATATTTTTCAGTGCTCAGGAGCTTTAAAGTTTGTAGTTCAACTGTGGCTGTAGGGGAGTCACAGAGCCACAGTTGAGCCATTTTTGCCTCTCGTGTTCCAAGCCCTGCCGTTTTCGTGATGAAGCCTGAGATTGTATTGACTTTACCAACAGCCACACGCATGGCTCGAGTTGAGTTTGTAATGGGCTAAAACCTCAAGTTTGCTCCCATCCTGTTCATAAATTGCTATCAAGCCACCATCTCATCATTCTCTTGTTCTTTTGCAATTCATTTGTAAACTCAAGTATAGGATTATAAGCAGTATTATTAAATCACGACTGGTTTCAGTTCCAGATCACAATCTGGTCAGATGTCTGTGAATGTTGACCCTACCATCATTCCCTCCCAACTTTAAGTCATTCCTAAACTGGATATACTTGTTTTCTAGGCTTTTCATCCAAATCATTGATACATATGCTGAACAGAATTGGGTAAAATAAAAAAAAAAAATGTTGCCCTATGGGATGTGCCTGAGACTTCCTTAAAAGTCAGGGCTGACCAATGGGTTTCTATTAAAGAAACCTGATGGCTGATGGCCAATGGTTCCTTGGAGGCCTGAGCTGAGAAGGATTCTGAAGCTCCATCTGGATTCAGAGGAAAAGAGGGTTTCAGTGGATTAGCAGTGAGCATCTGTCTAGGGGTGGAGTAAGGGGAGTGGAGGTATAGGTTTCATAAATGGCCATCCCTGCTTTTGAAAAGCCTCAAAGCTATTCAACTTCACTATCTGCATTTGTTTTTCAACCTTTTAATCCACCAGGCAGGACTGTCTTCCAGTCCCCATTTCTCTACCTTGTTCCTGGGGACAGGAGAGAGACTTTGTCAATTATAGTGGAGAATCAATACACATTATGTCTGTAACATTCTCCTTATCTACCAGTCTAGTAACCCTATCAAAGAGGAAAACGAGGTGAGTTTGGAATGCTTCATTCTTGGTGAACCGGAGGCAGAGTTCCTAATGACTAGTACTTTATTTTCTAAAATTGGGTGCAACATCTTTAGATTGCCCGTCTCCTGGATGTTTTCCCGGCCTCTGAGAGTTCTCCAGATTTCCTGACAGTAGCTCTGAGATCCTATCAGTAAGTTTTCAGCATCAGAGAAGGAAGTGACTTGGACCTGGAGCTGGAAATTATTAACATCCCTTAATAATTTATCAATATTTCCTTACCTATAGATTACTGTTTTCATTACAGCATTACAAAAATAATGCGTATTTATTCCAGAAAACCTGGAGGCTCTGGAAAGATGAAAGGAAGAAAAATCACCCACTGTCTCAACTTCCCTTTCTATTTTTGAGAGTTTGCGTCTGTGCTGTTTTATATAGCAATGACCAGAATGTGTGTGCAATACTGTATTCTGGGTTTTCACGTAGTATCCTGTGAATATTTCAAGTCAATATTAATTTTTCATCATCGTAATTTTTAATAGCTGTATAAAATCCTATCTGGGGGTGTATCGTGGTCTACTTAACCATTTTGCGAATGGGGGCCACTTGAGGGCATTTTCCATCCTTTTCTACTTAAAAAGCCCGTTCTTTTATGTAGTCCTTATTTAAGAAATGCGAGTTATGTGCCAGGCACTGTGCCAGGAGCTGGAGATGCAATAAACAAATAAATGCGTAGCAGGGAAAGAGGACAACCTGTGAGCGTGTCAGGAAAGCCTTCTGAGTAAAGGGTCAAGATCTTTAGAGGCTTTGAGTGACCGGGCAGGAGCAGCTGAAGGACCTGAAGCAGTGGCCAGAAAGCTGGAGCATGAGCGCCACCTCTGCTCCTACAAGCTAGGGGACTCTAGGCGAATCACTTAACCCGTGGGTCTCATTTGCTTTTTCTGGAAATGAAGGATGCTATGTGATCTGCTATCTGCCCTTCGGGGTTACCACGAGAATCAAAGGGAAATAATCAATATGGGTTTTGTCAACTAGACAGCGCCATTAAAATGGGAAGCACTGTAGCAGAGGCTAGATAAATCCTCGTGGAATTGAATTAAATTCAATTTCTCTCTCTTTCTCAGAAACCCAGCTGGGAGTGGGGGAGAGAGAGAGGAGAGGACAGGGTGAAGGTGCGGAGTATCTGCCCCTCCTAGGCACCTTCAGAACAAAGAGAAGAAGATGGGGGAATTTGGGGATAGTAAAGACACCAGAGGAGTTCCTACAGGATGACCTGTGGGAGCCAGTCCTCTCTGCCCCAGTGGAATGATCATGTGTAACACACATGCACTCACGCACCTTGGAAACTTTTTTGAAATGCTTTTATCACTTCACAGGGCTATTTACAGGCATCATCTCATTTGAGATACTGCGAGAGAAGAATTACTGGGCTGTTATTAGTATAAGTATTCCCATCTCACATATGAGAAAACGAGGGCTCAATGCATTGAAATACCTAGGAGTAGACAGTTAATAAGAAGTCAACCTTGGGCAGCAGGTCCTGGGCTTTTTGTTGTACTCCTCTAGGCCACAGCCAGGCAGGCAGTACTTAAAAACTGGTGGCTTCAAGTTGTGATACAAAGATGAACCCCAGCTGGGTCAGCACCCTTTCCCCAGGATCCTCCTCTGCCGCCTCCGTCAGGGCATGAGGACTGGGGACAGATTTGCCTGTATGAAACTCTGCCTGTGGAAGCCTGGGAAGATTTGCAGTGACCCCAGAAACCCTGGTTCCCCCTTCCTCCCGAATGGGACTTAAATAGCCCTGGATATCAGCAGATGAAAGGGAAACCTTAGGGTATTTGATGTGTTGCAACAGTGTAACAGACTCCAAATTGTCTTGGCAAGATCAGACCCCAAGGCTACTAAGGTAATTCCATCCTGAAGAATCTCTTTTGTTTCTTTGTTCTGGTTTTCACTTCTGATTTGAGGCAGCAGGGTAAATAAGCAAACAAAAGTGCTCATGCAAATCTCAGAGTCTTAGGGAAAGGGAAGCCTTAGGCTCTGGCATTGTCTGCATTTTTTGTCCCTAAGCTTTTAGAAGCTACAATTGCCCATTGAAAAGTCTTGGCCAGAAGGACTACATTGTCTGTGTCCAGAACAGAGCCATCCTGTGGGGTCTGGATTCTGGACAATGGTATTAGGGGTGTTTGGGGTGATCCAGCTCACCCTTGCCCTCACTTCCTGACCTTATTGTTCCCCGGGATCAGGTGACAGCTTCTCTCACCTCCCGGGGAGGGGCACCTGCATAGACCCGTAAGGTCTGGTGTCGGGTCCAGGATCTCACATTCGAATCCTGTCTTTGCTTCCATGAAGCTGTGGAGTATTAGAAAAATTCCTGTATCCCTCTGTGCTTCAATATCTGTAAAGAAAATAATCCCTTGTTGGTGACCGGATCCATCTTTTGTTGGGACTACCTGTGCTGTTGTCCTAGAATTAACCTATGAGAGAGGCCTTTAAGAAGGGGGAATCTCACCAGAAGGGGATGGGTAGTGCTACTAGCTAAGAAAAGGAGGGTCTCCCCATGAGAAACCTGCAGTTGTGAGATCCTGGATGCCTGAGATGGGTGTGGGTACTGAGAAGTATAAATGCATTATCTGGATTCTGCTAGTGGATAGACACTAAAATGTTATCAGCTACGTGGAGGAAAATCTAAAGATGCAGAACTCTTGGGGCCAATGGGTGGAAGGGATTAGGGCCTTCAAGTCTTGGAGGGCCAGTCACAGCTGCAAATTGGAAGACCCAGCTGCATCACATTCCATGTTTGCCTTCCTTGCGCCCTGGGGAAGAAAGGAGGGGATCTCATCCCTCCTTTGAGGCTGAGCTTTAAGGGAAAGCAGGCTAGCATCAGCCACAGTCATGTGGGGAGGTCCCAAAGGAAAGTTGACTCCTAGATACAGAGGAGATGCATGGTGGACCATCTATCCCCCTCACACAAGAAAATCTTCTTCAGTAGCCACTTTGGAGGTTCTTGTCTTATTTTTATTAAAGGTAGCATTTTTAAATAAATTATATAAAATGTTTATTCAGAATGATTTGCTTCTTGAGCAAAGGAACGACGGGAGGAGAGGGCCCAGGGTGGGAAGACAAGTGTATCTTCAAACTTTGATGATAGAAACAAAAGGCTTTGTTTTTTTTCTTTACCAAAATCTTATCAACCTATAAAACTGATCAAATGAAGGTGCTCAGAATCCTAGGGACCCATGACAAGTACTTGATAAGCATTAGATTTATTCCAATTCTCCATTTATAAATGAGGAAACCTAAGTTTAGAGAAGTGAGGTGTCCCACCCATGAGAGCTGGTTAGCAGTAGAGTTGGCACTCTGGCCCAAGGGACCAAAGGAGAGCTTCCCACATCTTGTGTCCTGGCACCTGGGTGTGCTGCCATTGTGGCTCAAACCTCTGCAGATAGCCAGCCAGAGGCTTGGGCTTTGGCAATCCCTTGCTGAGGTTCCTTGGAAGATAACAAAGTATACCATGATATGATGGTATGTCCTATGATCCCCATTAAGAGTCACCCTGCTCACACCTGTAATCCTAGCACTCTGGGAGGCCAAGGTGGTGGATCACTTGAGCTCAGGAGTTCAAGACCAGCCTGAGCAAGATCGAGACTCCGTCTCTACTAAAAATAGAAAACTAGCCACGTGTTGTGGTGGGTGACTGTAGTCCCAGCTACTTGGGAGGCTGAGGCAAGAGGATTGCTTGAGCCTACGAGTGTGAAATTTCTGTGAGCTATGATGCCACAGCACTCTATCCAGGGTGACGGAAAGAGTGACCCTGAACAACTTCGGCCCGTTGCTGATTGTGATATGCCAAACACGGCTCTACCAGCTGCATGTCTGCTCGAATTGCCAGTTCAGAACGGAACACTGACCTTTAGGATATGGGGCTGACGGGGCTGCTGGAGGACTTTGGGGTCTGAGGACCCAAATAGCATGGCACAGATCCTGTTACCAAAAGTTTGGTACTTGGCCCCGCAGCCAAATGAAGAATGAGGACAAGCAGCTTGAGGAAAAAGAAAGAGAAGTTTATTAATTTGCTAGAAAACGAGAAGGATGGCAGAGTCCCATCTTAAAGTGCCAACATCCTCCCTATATGCAGAAATGCAGAGCTTTTAAGTGGGGGCTTCAGCTTCAGGCTGTTGCTGCTCAACTACAATTGATGGTCTTGATTGACCTTCATCTCTAGCAAAGATGGTCTCATGACCTCTGTCCTGATTATTCTATTGAGCCCTCTCCTGAGGTCCAAAGAACAAAGGATGCTCCCTGGCCCCTCTAATTACTGGCCTTGGGCAAGGATGTAGGTTTTAATTCCCAAATGAGGAGGGAGCAGTTAAAAAGACAACATGTAATACATTTTGCCCTTTTTCAGGTCCTTACTTCTGATACATATTTCCCACTGTAAATTTTACCCTTCTGTTTCTTTGGGAGGAGGGATGACATAGTCACTGAGCTAATTCTTGCTGAATTGGGGTGATGTTTTAGATGGAAGGTTTACACGTACCCTTATTTACACCATTGCACAGCTTTGGTGGTAAATAAAGAATGCAATAGATTATCAGGTGAAAAAAAGTAATAAGCAACAACAATAGCCATGAAGATTGACCAAGAGAAGAGAGGAGGATGCCTGATACGAGAGATTTTACCCCACTTGCTATCTAAGACACTGGTAGAACTATGGGTCCTTACTCTCACCTTTCACACAATTTCCAATACGGGGCTGGGCAAGAAAATAGGACTTCTGAGTATGGCGCTAAAGTTACATTTTGTGGGTGAGCCAAGGGACTGGCTTCTGCAAATTCAGAAATCATATACAAGAATATTTGCACCAAACAAGGTCTAGGATGACAAACAGCAGTGAGACAGATCAGCAGGAGAGGTGATAGCTCAGGAAATCTTTAATGGGAGTTGTCTTTCCATCCTATACACAGAACAAACCATCAACAATGGGCTAGTGAAAACCGTCATTGTCCTTTCGCCTTGTTCTTAAACAGATGCTTTAGATAACCTGGATCATCCGTTGGGATCTTAGTTCCTCTTTTTCCACAGGACACTGCTTTATTCCAGTATGATGGAAAGGTTTTACTGTCAGGGTTTACTCCTGACAATTTCAATGAGGTCTGAGTTGTTAGAGACCCTTCCTAGGGTCCCTTCCACACGTCTGCCTCCAACTGGAGCAGGAGCCTGAAAGAGGCGACCTCATGCATAGCGGTCAGCATGTGACTCGCTCCTTTGATATACTGCTTTACTCTGCTTTCTTTACTCATCGTTGTATTATCATATTCAACTTGGGGTGCTAGCAAGGGTCTCTCATAAACTATTTCTGATGGCCTCGACTTAAGCCTGCCTTCAGGGGCTACCCTTACCCAGAAGAGGGCAAGTGGCAACACCTTATCCCACTTTCCTGCATCAATCCCTGGATGCATCTGATTTCCATTCTAGACGTGTGGATTTGCTTACTTGCTGGATGACCTCCGATACGAAGGAGGGCCCTTTATCACTTTGTATGAAGGAGACCCCATGAATATCCTAATGACCTGAGGATCATTGAGTCTATGGTGTCCAACTTCTTGGAGAAGCGGTTCACCAGGTTCTCGCTGGGGGTCCACTTGAAGAAGTTCATGTGCAGCAGAACCAGGTGCAGACAGCAGGAAGCAGATTCCCCTGATGGGCACTGCCATGGAGTAGCCAAACATGGTGATGCCTTGAGCTACTGAGCTGTCTCTGCAGCTGCCTGCCCGTGGTGCCCATCACCAGCATGCCATTCTCCATCTGCTTGGCCACTTTTCCTGGACTGCTGATGCCTATTATCCTGTCATCCTCTGATGCCTGTCCCTGCTCTGTGCTGGCATATGTGTGCAGGGACCTGGGCCAGCAGCTCCTGGTAGGAGCCCATCTTGGAGTGAGCTCCTTTGGAACCAAACTCTCTCCATGTGGGTAGGCTAAGCCTCTACACCACCTGAAAAGGTATCTAGTAATATAAGTTTAGGCATCTGAGGTGGGTTCCCACATGTTTGGTCCTCTGTGCAGCAGGTGTTTCAAGCACATAAAAGATAGCTCTGAGTTGTTTGTCAATTGGGGTCCTCTTAAATGAGGTCCTGCAAATCTATTAAGGCATCATGCCCATAATGTGTGCACTCATGCGGATGCCTCATAAGAGGCTAAACCAAGGCTTCAGGTAGAAGAATGAAATCTATCAAGCTGCTCCTATAGGTGAAAAGACCCCAACTTAGCCCTGCCATCAGCTGCTCTGTCATCCTGCTAGAATAGACTGTGTCCAGCACCCAAGTCTCAACAATCATGGTGCAAAGACTCATTCTCTCTGGCTCGTAATAGGGTGGCAGGATTGAGAGTAGACACAGTCTTCAATAACATCTCACAAGTAGCTGCTGCTGCCCAGAGGAAAGGAGGCCATCCTCTCACAACATTGTCCAGTGGCCTTGATAATTATGCCGCAGGACGTGGGATGCTTCCCAGCATCTGTGTACTAAGACTCCTGGGCTAATTCCTTCTCTTTCATGCACATTTAATTTAAATTCTTTCTGTAGGTCAGGCAACCCCAAAGTGGAGTAGTTATAAGACTCTGCTTTAGTTTATTGAAGGCATTTTGACAGTCTGTGGTTCAGATCAGCTGCTTAACGTCTGTCCCTTTAAGGACTCTGTACAGAGACTCTGCTTTAGTCCAAAGTTAGGATCCAGATGCAACAGAACACTCCCATTTCTAGGAACCTGCATGGTCTCTTTGATTTTGCTGTAATGGAGATTGCCCTGATCAGCTATGAGTGCCCTCTGGCCAAACTGAGTTCCCTGCTGCGTCTTAGGAGGAGAGACCACTCCCATTCCCAAGTCATAACCTGGAGGGCATGAAGAAGTTAGTTCCAGTTGTGCCCTCAGGGTGCCAAGATGGTGGGGGCAGCAATGGTGAAGGATGGCAGTTGCCCTGGGCCTGACTGTACATGGGGCTGCTTCCTGGGCTGGTCACAGGCCTCTGGGCGGGGAGGAAAACTGCTTCAAGTAGTGTACCCCATAACTACCACATGGGGGGCAGCAGGCAGCAGGGCAAGCTTGCATGTGGCTAAGCCCATGGCACCTTCCTGGCAGGTGAGGAGCTGACAGCAGGGGTTTGAGTTCATGAGATCCAACCCAGTCAATCCCTCCCCAATTTTACTACCTGGCTTTTTAGCCTCTTTACTATGTAACTGCATAAAGGATTGTACATATGGGATCTCATCCCGTTTACCTGACCTTTGACAAAATAATTTTAGTTGTAAGATAGTATGATACTTTAAGGTTTCATTAAAAAGCCACCTATCCTTGCACTTCAGAATGTACATTGGGCAACAATAATGCCATTCTCTTTTGGGCACAGACTCACAGCAAGAAGTTGGCCAGTCAGCCAACATTCTCCCCGACGGGTTTTCAGATGGTATAAAAATGGAGCCTCCCATGTTGAAACAAAAATTCACAAACAATGAACACAGCTTGACAAGTAGACAATACAGGGAACTTGCGAGGCAAATCATCTTAATGCGAAGGCCTTACCAAATGAATGGGAACTGGACAACGAGAACCGAATCCTCAAATGACAACCAACATCTCCCAATCCAAAAGGAATGAATTCCCTGGGTTCTCTATGTTGAAACAAAACTTACAAACAAGGAACACAAACAATTCAGGAATTTTCCAATGCAAAAAGCTCAAATGCCAAGGCCTACCAACAAACGGGAACCATCCAAACGGGAGCCAGATTCTCAACTGAAAGCCAACATTCCCTAATCCAAAAGGGAGTAAGTTCCCCAGGTTCCCTAGGTCCACTCCCAAAGGGTGCCCACAATGCCCTGCCACAGGGCTGGAGGGTTAAAGACCTTCACAAAAATGGGTCGAATCAAGGGTCTCGGAGTATGCAGCAAGGATCTTACCCCCCTAAATGTCCAGGATGTCATGACACTTCGCAAATCCATTTCCTTTTCCTCAGAATAGTTCAGGTTGCATGAAGCTGCATCTATTTTGGAGAAGAGATATGGGAATTCTCTAGAGCTAAGCAAGCTCTGGCCACTGCTGGGGGTGGTCCTTCAGTCTCTTACCTGAAAAATGCTCCTATTCACGGCCTGACTCAGGGCTGCTCCCCACCCCTTCCAGCAAGTCACAGTGTGCTGTTCCACCAGGGGGTTGATGGGTCTGCTCAAGAGACACCAAGTTCTGTTACTGAAAAACTTCAGTTTTTAATTGCCCCAAAGAGCAGGGGTCAGGGTGGTGATTTAAAAAGACAATTTGTAATACCTTTTGCCCTTTTTCAGGCCCTTACTTCTGTTGCAGCCCCAAGGTGCTGCTAGACAGGGTGAGGTAGGGAGGCTGGATGGGGTTTCTGGTAGATGCAGGTCCAGACAGTGCTGACTCTTTGTCCTCACAAATATCCAATGCTTCTGAACATTGACAGCTCCTGTGCCCTCTTAGTGACATCCACGCTAGCTGCAGGACGGCTGCTCTAACAATGCACACACCTGCTACAGATTAGAGCTTCCGCAGTATTTCAAAACACTCGATATAAAAAAGTTTGGTAGCATTCAAAACCATTAGCATTATCACGAGATATTTTAACCATGCATTTGTCAATGAAAGGAAAAGGAAGAGCTCTGAGAGTCTTTAAATACAATTCCAACTGCTGCAAATTTTTAAATGTGCTGCTGACTTTTGCACATAAAGTTACTTGTCAATGGAGATCTTAAAGAATTTGAGGAGATCAGTATTGAAAACTTAGAACAAGAATTAAATGGCTCGTGCCTCCAATCCTAGCACTACAGGAGGCTGAGGTGGGTGGATTGTCTGAGATCAAGAGTTTGAGAACAGCCTGAGCAAGAGTGAGACTCTATCTCTATTAAAAATAGAAAAACTAGTCAGGTGCTATGGTAGTCCCAGTTACTTGATAGGCTGAGGCAAGTGGATATCTTGAGCCCAGGAGTTTGAGGTTGCTGTGAGCT
>NW_003852503.1:4722509-4734922 GCF_000181295.1 Otolemur garnettii | reverse complement strand
GGATTAATAAAATGTGGCATCTGCACACCACAGAGTACTGCTCAGACATGAAAACAGTGGTGATCTAGTATCTTTTTGGACAACCTGGACAGAACTGGAAACCATTCGTAGTGAAAAATCACAAGAATGGAAAACACATGTACCCAATAGTGAAAATCAAGCTGGGGGAAGGAGGGAGGTGGGGACAAGTAAATTCACACCTATTGAATACAGTGCACGCTACCTGGGGGAAGGGCACACTTACATGTATACTTTGCACAAAAACAGAGTATATAAACAAAAAATGCATACCCCTAACATTCTTACATTTAAAAAGAATAAAAAATTTCAAAAAGAACATTGTTCTTGATTCTGGGTGAATTGAGGAGCCATGTGGGATTAGAAGTAGAAGAGGAACATGAGATTTATGCTTTTTAAGGCTCACTCTGGCCATCGTAGTGAGAAAGCCTGAAGTGGGGTGGTCAGAAACGCAGGACTGGTTCGGTGGTGATCACGAGAACCCAAGGGAGAGGGGATCCTGGTTGGACCTAAACAGTAGCAGCGAATGTGGCCAGCTTATGAATGTATTCTAAAGGTAGAGGATGAAGGATTTTCAGATGTACAAGAAGTAGAATATGTGAGTGCAATAACACACTACATCTGTGGACTATATGGAGGATGTAGAATATGAAAGATGAAGACTCCAAAGGTGTTGGCACGAACAACTGAGAGGCTAGACAAGACCTGATCTGAGCTGGGGGAGCCTGCAGGTAGAATAAGTTGGTGATGATGGGATGGAGACCAGGTGTTTGGAGACTGCTATGCTATTTTTGAGATATCTGCTATGCATCTAAGAGGAGGTGTGAATAGGCAAGTTGGATATAAAAGCCTGGTGTTCAGGGGGATTTTGTTTTATTTTTTATCATAATAAAATAATGTTAAACATTAGGAGTTTGAGACCAGCCTGAGCAAAGCAAGACCCTCTCTCTACTAAAAATGGAAAAATTAGCTGAGCGTTGGGCAGGCGCCTGCAGTCCAGCTACTCAGGAGGCTGAGGCTGGAGGATGGCTTAAGCCCAAGAGTTTGAGGTTGAAGTTGCTGTGAGCTAGGCTGATGCCAAGGCACTCTAGCCTGGGCAACAGAGTGGGACTCTGTCTCAAAAATAATAGCAATATAACATAAACAATGTAATGGATTTTCCCCCAGCCTTATCATTTTCTGTCTGTCTGTCTGTCTGTCTGTCTATCCATCTATCCATCCATCCATCCACCCATTTATCCATCTATCTTAATCCCTTCAAGTTCACCCCAGTGTGCCATTAAGTGTTTTCTTCTATGAAAAAGTTTGGGAAGCCTGGTCTTACTGGCCCAGGCAGCTAGGAGCCCTGATCTCCAGTTCTGCTGTGTGTGGGAACTGATCAATTAGCTAGTGGGCACTGCCCTGCTGAACCTGCTATTTCTGGCACCATCTATTCTGACTGGCCAGAGCCAGAATCCTCCAAAGGTGCCCTGCCCCTGGCTTTAAGGTGTTGGGTGTGTAGCCAACTCACCCTCAGATGATACCACTTGGGTAAATTTGGATTTTAAGGTATGGGTATTAAGACACAGGAAAAGTATGAGTGGCCAAAGTGGCACCTAGTGTCCAGTGGAATGTTCTCTTGTCAGATGCTTCCTGGTGTGGTTTTGGCCCTGACTCTGACCATCTTGGTTCATGCACATTTTCTAAGCTCCCCATATATTCTGTGAGCTACTAATATCTTTTCCCCAAATTCCTTTTCTGTTTAAGTTAACTAGAGTCAATTTATTTTTGCTTGATCCGCTGACTTAGGGCAGCCCACTTACCCCTTCACAGGCTCAGTTTGCTCTTCTATAAGATGAAGCTGATATTTATTGCACAGAATTAAATGAGACAATAGTTTTAAGCACTGCACCTACACAATAGTTGGCAAACAGCAGATACTTAATACTATTTAATGCTTCCCAATAATAAACTCTCTTTCCCTTGGCTGGCCTTGGTGGCTTCATCTTGGAAGTGGAAATGACAGAGATTGCTAATTCATCTCATTCTCTTTTAATCTCTTAAGAGGACAGCAGATGGGTTCATACCATCACAAGACATGGGCTTGCTTAAAAGGCTAGGGAATTGGGAACAGGGCAAAATTAGGGTGGTTGAGGGCTTGCTGGTGTCAGGAGGAGTCTCATTAGCTAGTCCACAGCTCAGCAGATCATAGCATGTGTGCCCCTGATTTCCAAGCTTTGCAGTGTGGGGGCTGCAGCCTCATCCATCAGCTGGCTGTGTGCACACAGACAGCAGAAACTGCAGTGCCACCTGAGTCAGCCGTGGAACAGTTAGTTCTGGGATGGAGAACTTGTCGGTTCCACAAGCACCTGGCATCTCCAAGGCTGAATTAGCAGGGGGCTGTCAGTCTCCAGGCAGAAAAACAAAAGACAGAAAGACAGAAAAGAGAGGAAACAATCAAGAATCAGACAGCAGCAAGAGAGAGAGCGAGAGGCTGGGGGACTGTTTTAAGTAATGTTTGATAAATTACCTGCCTGCCCTGGCCTTCTCATAAAGGAGATGCCGTGGAGTTGATGGTTGCATTTGACAGCTCACGGAAACAACAGTAGGTTGCAGGGATAAGATATTCCAGGGCTAAAGGCGATAGCTGTGTGCTCTCAGATGAGAGGCCCACATGGGGGTCCATTTCTGCTGGTCACAGGTTCACATGGCCCCACAGGTAATACTGCACACATGTGGTAAAATCTGTGCACCCCGGGATTGAGATACTTATGCTCATTCTTCTGCATACAGGCACACACACAGCACACGGGCACATCCAACCTGTGCTCCCACACACTACAGAGGAGGCCCTTCCCCCTAGGTCAAGTACAATGCCAAGACCCACTCATTGGCTACAGTGCTATCTCTGGATAGTCGTGAGATGATGCTCAAGCTGGGAGTAGCACTGTACTTGTTGGGGAGGTAAAATGGGGGCACTGCAGTTTTCTATAAGTCAGCTGCTCCGTCCTATCTATAAGTCAGCTGCTCCATCCTATCTTGCCTGGATCTTTGTGCTGCCCTAGGGAACCCCCAAGGCCTATTCAGCAAGGATAATTAATTTAATTAACAGCCTTCTGTGAAAGTGGAAAGATTGCTATAGCAGGGATGTTTCTAAATAGGGTATCTAGGTCTGGTTTCTCCTATGTTTTCTGACATCTGAGGCATCTCCCCTCCTTCCAAACCAGAACTGTCTGGGCATAGGTTGAGCACATTAGAGTCTCTATCTGTAACATGGGAATAATAGCATGCACTTTTGTCTGCCTTCCAGGGTTGTTACAAGATTAAAATGAGATTATATCCATGAAATTGTTCTGTACTCTGTCAGGTATCATGGGGACACACTGATTTGCTATTAAGGGAAGCGTGCACAAATTCTCAGTTGGGGTCCCCACTCTCTTGCTATGTGACCTTCAGCAGAGTGCCCAACCTCTGCTCTTTGTTTTCCCAATCCATAAATTGGAGATGATAAATCTTTTATGGTCTGAGTGTTGTGTTCTTCAAAAATTCACATGTCAAAATTTTAACTTTCAAGGTGGCAGTATGAGGAGGTGGGGCCTTGGGGGTGATTAGATCATGGGGGTGCAGCCCTCATGAATGGGATTAGTGCCCTTATATAAGAGCTCAAAGAACCTGTTTGCCTTCCTGCCCTCTGTCATTAAGGTACAGAGAAGATACCCTCTATAAGCCAGAAGGCAAGTCCTCACCAGACACCTGCTGTCACCTCAATCTTGAATTTTCAGCCCTCCAGAATAATGAGAAATAAATCTATGTTGCCATAAGCTACCCAGTATATGGCAGTTTGTTATAGCAACCCAAATGGACAGAGACAGATGCCTGCCCTCTTCTACTTCATTGTCATGCAGGGACCGTGAGACAACACACGTAAAAGTGCTTTATAACTGTAAAGTGCATGTCAGACTGGATTTTTATGCTGATGGTGGGACCTGGAGCACCTGCTCCACTCCAGGGGGGTGCTGAAGCTAAGTAGGGAATGAGCTGACAATTGGGTGCTGGCAATCTAAGATTTTAAGGGGCCTGGTACCCAATAGAAACTGTGCCCTCCTAGTAGAATATTCAAGAAATCTAGCAACACTGGCTCCTGATCTGCTGGAAGGGGGTTCAATGGGGTTGTAATATCTCTTTTCTGGACCTCATGACCGGAAAAGGGACAGAACAGATGTTGCTTTACAAAAAATTCAGCCTTCCTCTTTTCTCTGTCGTTTACAAGTCTTGGAGATTCCCTATAAATAAGGTATCAGAGACCCTAGACATTTTTCAGAAATACTAACCCTAATGCCAGACACGGTGGCTTACAACTGTAATCCCAACACTTTGGGACACCAAGGAGGGAGCATAACTTGAGGCCAGAAGTTCAAGACCAGCCTGGGAAACGTAGCAAAATCTCATCTCTACCAAACAAAGACTAACCCTAAAGCCTTTGTGCATCTCCACATCTTCAATATTACAATGCCACATAGTGCTTTAATCTCCTCTTCATAAAACAAGGACAGTATCAGCTTCTCGAGCAAGTGGTAAAAACTCATCAAGAAAGGTCCAACCAGACTGGGGGTCGTAGTAGGGCCTCAGCTAAAAAACTCACCAGCCTCACAACACTCAGGGCTCACTTTCCTGCCTCTGCAAAATGACAAATAACTACACGTGGAGGACCTTTGAGAACACTCACGGATGATTGAAATGGAAATGTCAAATCCAGGAATACCATCAATAACCCCAAGTCCAGATGGGAATCAGACGCCTTGGCTTGAACGAGGCTCAACCCAAGACACCACACAGACCCCCAAGTTCACATCCCTGGCATGGGACTCTTATGTGCTGTCTGTCTTCTGGGCCTCTGTTTACTTTTCTGACTGATGGGACTAACCTCTGTGCAATGGGAATGCCCAGGGAGGGTAAATGGCATGGTGTGTCAGGACTCCAGGAGCCCCACTTGGCTTTTTCTGGGTTTGGTCCAGAGCAGGGCAGCAGGGAAGGGGAGAATGTGCTGAACTGCTCCAACCCCCTCAGAGCTGTGGCAGCCACAGATGTGGGGCCTGGCCAAAGGTCCTTCGTTTCTCTGAGCCCTGCTTACCCAGATGCCTCTGATGACTGGGGTTGGGGAGAGAAGACAGACCCCTGAGCCACAAGGGGACAGTGGCAGCTGCTCTCTCATCACTGATGCACCCACTTCCTACCCCCTGGGGGAAGGTGGTCCCAGCATTTGTTCTCCCCTGAAATGCCTGTTGAGATCAACATGCAGGCAGGCCCAGAGGGAAACCATGCAATGGAACATTGTCTTCCAAGTTCTGAGCTGTCTCCCAGGACTCCAGAAGGCCGGCGGTGGCTGCCTGCCCAGCAAGCGCCCCACATAGATGTCTGCAGCGTTGTTGGGATTTCACCCTCAGTATCAACTTATTCTTCATCTGGTGGTCACATACCATACATCTCTCATGTGGCCAGGAAAAAAATGTGCTGTGGTGGGAAGAATACTGAGCTCGGAGCAGGAATCACAGGCGCTGGTAGAACCTCAGCCCCTAACTGGCTGTGCTGGTGATTCCTGATTTGTAAAACTTGGGTGGGCAATATCTGCTCTGCTTGTTCATGGGCTCAGGTGACAGAAAGTGTGCTGTGTCATGTTGAATGAGGGAAAAGAAGACACCTACTATGTGCCAGGTGCCATATCCATCCTTCCTCTACCTGCTGATCACCTCTAGACATCTCATTCATCAGATCGGCAGCCAAGAGGTTACTGCCATCTCCACTTGACAGATGAGGGAGAAGCCTTGAAGAGATTAAATAATATCCTTCTGAGTGTTGTGTTCTTCAAAAATTCACCTTGAAGAGATTAAATAATATCCTTCTGGTCTCACAGCCCATAAAGGTTGAAACTATATACATCCAGGGCCTGTAGAATCCACATCCCCTGGGGGCTGTAAGAAAGGCAGAAGTAGGAGCCACAGCAGATCTAGGAATGAGAGCCTGTGTTTCGTTAATGTCCTCAGCTATCTGCTCCACGCCATATTGATTGTTTTCCTAAGTATTCAAATGCAGGCCCAAATATAAGGTGCTATGAATAGCACAATAATCGCATAATCACTCTGGGGGCAAACTCTCCCTCCAGGAGGGGTTCCCGGAGAAACTCTGGTCCCTGTTTCTTGGGTTCAAATCCTACTCTCAGAAAGTCAAAAGCCATAGGCCCCACTGGGCTGCCCGGCAGGACACTCTGGGACAGCCTGGAAAGACTCTCACCCACCTGACTCTGCCCAGCATCTGGGGCTGGTTCTTCCCTGGAAATGAGGGAGAAGGAATCCTGCCTCATTAGTTTGGGAACTTGCTTCCCATCTGAGTTCTCTAGTTGGAAAGGTTGTGCAAGTTCCTGGGGCCCAGGAAGGCTTTGAAGCATTTTCCCTCCGCATTTAATGCTGCTGCCCCCCGCAGTGTGGTGATTAGTTGCAGGGCCCCTTCCAGATCTGGTATAGAAGCCTCACCGCCAGGACACCCCGTAAGTGACTTGATCTCAGCACTGGCACACAGCAGAGCTGTCGGAGTTGCAGCTGCCTTGGCCACACACACCCCTCTCACGGGAGCTTTCCAGTCATTTAGCTCCACCGAGGACTCAGAGCCAAAATTAACGAAGTCTCCTGTGGGCCGTCAAAGCTCTCCACTCACTCGAGTGCTCTGGCTCACTGTCATTCAATAGATAGGCAGTGGGGAGCTGGGACCTGGGCTCATCCTCCCTGCCCATCACACCACACACACAAGGGAACAGCAGCTTCCTCCAGTGCCACCACTGGGCTGCTCCCCAGAAGAAACCAGGTGGAACCTGGAATGACAAGCCTCTCTGATGTTTGCACAGGGGGTGCCCAGCACTGAGAGACAGCAACCACAAAGCATTGCAGATACCAAGCTGTGCCAAAGGGCCAAACACCTGTGCCGCCCCTTCCCACTGCAGGTTGACTCTGGGGGCAGGGGAGCTAGGCTAGTTGGGTCATCCCAGGCTAGGGTGGTGGCAGGTGCCCAGTGGTTAAGTGCCCCAGCCTCAGAGTTGTTGCACTTGGGTGCAAGTTTTCATCGTTACTAACTAATGGCCTTGTGCAAGGTAGTTAAACCTCTCTGAGCCTCAGTTTCCTTATCTGGAAAACGGAGATGATAATACATAGTAGCACTTACCTCAGCTAATGAGAATTTAATAAGAATGTTAATGAGTGTTAAAAGCATAGCAGATGCTTGACACGTAATGAGTACTTAATAAATGATGGCTGTCATTATTATTCAGCAAGTCTGTTTCTGCTGCAGAGCATGTGACTTCAAAATAAATTTAAGAAGAAAAAAAGGCTTAGAAACAGGAGCCAATGAATTTGGTTATACACTCAATGTTCTTGTCCTGACAACCTACTGTGTGCAGAGGGTCTTAGGCCCCATGGGCTGCTGTAACAAAAACACCACAACCTAGGTGGCTTATAAATAGCAGACATTTGACTCTCACAGTCCTGGAGGCTGCAAAGTCCAAGGTCAAGGCACCAGCAGATTAGGGGGCTGGTGAGGACCTGTCTTGTTATATCCTCACAACAAGGGTGAGGGATCTCTGTGGGGTCTCTTTGATAACTTACTAATCCCCTTAGAGAGGGCTCCACCCGCCAAAGGCTGTACTTCCTAAAATATGCCTCAGGGGTTAGGATTTCAGCATCTGCATATGAGGGGCCACAAACATTGAGACCCTAACAAGGGGGCATTGGAGACATGATGAGGGGTAAACTGTGGCCCTGCCCTCACGGTCTCAACGTGGGGTGAGGGTGCAGATTTCATGCTCAGAACACAGTGACAAGAGGTATACTGGGGCATGTGACAGACTCTGCAGAATGCCATGGCAGTGTACAACCCAGCCCAGGGACTCAGGGAGAGGTGATACCAGAACAGAGTTAATGAGGCTTGAGAGGCAGATGTGGCAGGAGGGAGCAGATGGAGTGTCACAGGACAGGATGAAAGTGTCTGGAGCACTTGTGGATCTGCAAGACGTCCCTATGCCTGGAGCCTGGGGAGGAGTGGGGCTTCAGGGCAGGGTCCAGACAGGTGCCCACGAGCAGAGAGAAGATGCAGGTCCTTCCTGCCCTAGCAGTCGGCCAGAAAGTAAGAGTAACAAGCAGGGAGATGAAGACCACACAGACCAGAGAGGAAGGCAGGATTCCCCTCTGCCTTCTTTATCGCCCCTCCCTACCCCACAGGCCCCTGACCTTTCACCTGCACCAGTGTTTCCTGAGATGGCAGAGTCCAGTGGGTGAGAAGCTGTGTAACTCTCTCCAGTTCTGGGGCTGTGAGCTGGGGCCCAGAGTGTCCAGATGGAGCCCCAGCTGCCCAGAGACGATGATCTCTTTTCCTGTAGACACCCCATGGATCGCTGCCCCTCTCTCAGAAAGGGTAGGCACCGCTCTGCTCTCCAGAGAATGGGGTCAGAAGGGGGAAACCATTTCATCTGATGCAGCACACACTGTTCATTCATTCATTCGTGCACTCGTCATTATTATCATTTAGGACCTACTATGTGCCGGCCATTAGGTTAGCCTCCGGGAATAAGCAAAGACAGGCACCGTCCCTGCCTTCAGGAAGCTTGCAGTTCAGGTTGTGGCATGCCCACTGTGTGCCCTTCCCGGAGCCTGCAGCACAGTGGACAAGCTAGAACTTCCACCCTCAGAAGCTCACACTCCCAGGGGATACCTGGCAAAAAGCAGCCCCGTACTGGGCTAGCTCTGGCCAGAGTATGTGCTTCTGGGGCCATAGAATCCATGCTAGTGGCTCGTGGAGGAGGAGCTCACTCAGGGGCCCTCCTCCACCCGTTTCCTCTAACACCTTTGTACCAAGACAGCCCTCCTGCAGCCAGCCCTGAACCTCCCTAGCCACATGCTGCTGTTTTCAGTTGCAACGGTAGGTCAGCTGCCCCCAGAAACTTCCACTTATGGGTATAATATTGAGGAAAGGAGGCTGCAGGCGGGGAAGGGGCTTTAACCCAGATCTACCACCTAGATCATGACTAGGAGGCAGCACTTCACCTGTCCAGGCCTTTGTCTCTCCATGGGGATGATGACACCTATTAAATGTGCCAGGCACATGTTGAGAGGACTCATAAATTAATAGAAGCAAAGTAACAGTAATAGTAGCAATAACTGTTATTTACTGAGTGCTTGCTACATACCAAGCTCTGGACAAATGGCTGTACAGGTGTTATCTCAAGGAATTCTCCAGTGGGCTTGGAAAGGCTGATTCATTGCCCAAAGGTATACAGGTAGAAGGTGCAAGCTCTAGGTGTGAAACCAGGCTAATTCCAGAGTCAGAAGTCCCAAAGGCCATGGGCACCAGCTGTCACCAAAGCATTTCTTAGAGCTTAAAAGGGGAACAGGGTGATAATTGTCCTCAGAACAGGTGGGAAACACCTCGGGCCATGAGTCCCTCATTCCTCTTCCCTTGACTCCCTCTTTGGAGGTCCTCTCTCCTCCCCAACATCTCATCCACCAAGCTGTTGTTGCAAGATTCATTTATTTCAATAAAAGCTAAATCTCCTCAGCTACATTTCCATCCACAAACCATCAATATTTGGGGACTATCGCTCAGCCCAGGGTGGCAGAGATAGCCCCCTCCGTGTCTGAGTGGCGGCTTCCAGCTAAAAGTTCACCACAGAAAATTTGATGCCTAATAAATTGGAGCCTTTCCTGCTTTAAATCATTTTTAAACCATGATTGGCGCACAAAATATAATTATTACAAGCTGGTCATTTGTAACAGAGAAATCTCATTAAAATGATTCCATGCTGAAGAGGCTTGTGGGAGGGGGAAGGGTGGCAGTGGCAGGCAGGGGCGGGAGCCCCGAGACGGGCTTGGAGAAGGCTGGGGGATGGTCTTAATTACAGATTGATTATTTCTGGTGATTGAGCACAGAATATAATCAACTCAACATTTCCAGGACAGAGCAGAGGCTTAGGTACAGGTAAGTAAAAAGGATTGAGGAATATTCCAAACTGTCTTCTATTCTGAGCTGAGCAACTGACCAAGGGTGGGGGGTGGGAGGGCCATGGGCTGGTGGCAGCAGACTTCAGACTGTCACACTTCTGTCTGGCCCCTGGCCCAGTGAGGGGCTGGAGAATTTGCCAGAAGTTTTGGAGCTGCCTGCTCCACCCACAGAGGAAAGAGACTGCGTGATTGCCAGAAGAGCCGTGTGACCCGTTGTCAGGGAGACAGGATGCTGAACTTGAAATTGAAGGATCTGGGTTCAGATCCTGCCTCTGATTCTCGCAAGCCGGGAACTGATCCGCCCAAAGCACCCCATCCTGGGTTTCCTGGTAACTGAAATGGGCATAAGTCCTGCCCTCCAGGACCTTCAGGGCTGTGGCAAGGCTCGCCTAGCACAGAGCAGACACCAGAAAACATGCCAAATATGAGCTTTCTGATAGAGTCTGGGAGATGCGGAAAGCAGCTGCCAAAACAAAATGGTAGAATCCGCTTCCTGGGAGAATGTTAAGAACAAGACAGACACTTCTCTCCCAGGACAGGAATTGGGCATCTTAGAGGAGAGGGAGAGAGGCTGGCCCTGCAGAGTGCCACCTGGTCACTGTATGGGGCCAGTGCTGGGCTCCCAGAGTATTTGTGGGGTGGGCGTCTAAGTATCTCTTACCCCCTTCCATCACTTCTCCCACTGCCCTGAGCAGGTGCCGGGGACAGCCCCAGGCCCCATCTCTTCCATGTGTCTGGGGCCACAGAGGAAACATGCCTCGATAGACAAAAAGGCTCATACTCCCTGTCCTAGTCCTCAGCTCCAAGCCTGTGGAGATAGCGCCTCAAGCTCTTCCCCTTCCTTATTCCAACCTCTCTGCCCTCCCTCCTGCCCCACTTTGGCATAGGCTTTCAACACAGCCCAAAGTGTCCCCACAATCCAAAATTTCCCCTCCAGCTTCTTAGATGTCCGCTTTCTCACCAGGCCCAGCTCAGTGGCCACTCCTCTGAGATCCTACGGAGGAAGCTCCTCTCTCCCTCCTGGCCTTGAGGAGCCCTCGTGGAAGTTGTTCCCCAGCTCCTACCCTGTGATGGAACCCTGGACACTGTGGGCAGCCCCAGCTCCTCTTATAGGGCTCTTGAGAGCAAGTGCAACCCAGTCGCAGGAGACAGCACTTTCACATCTCCAGGGCCCTGCCACAGGCCACCAGTCTTCTTATAAGGGAAGCTGCCTGGCCCTCGTTGTTGGGGATCCCACAAAACAGGTGTGGCTGCATGTGTGAGCCCAGTGTGTGTTCTCTATCCTCCAGGAGCTTCCTGAGGGCAGGGCCACAGTTTCTCTACACACACACAGCAAGACCAGCTCACTGGGGGGCTAAGGTCTTCCCAGATACCCGGACCAGACATTCCACCACACACTGGGTTTGAGCCTGTCATGTCTAGCCACGTGGCCTTGGGTAGGATACTTAACTCCTCTGGGGCTCACTTCCTCTTTGGTAACTTGGAGATGATCATAATTAACTATCCTGTTTAAAACTTCAGGAGGACCACAGATTGGCCTGGCTGGATTACTATGATTACATCCACCATAATCTGAATCACTGACAGGCCTCTGGTCATGGCAGGAAGAATGTGAGGTGGGTCACATCACAAAGTCTCAAAGCTGCAGATGCTGGTGTGGACGTGGAAAGAAGGGAACACTTTTACAGTCTGGTGGGACTGCAAACAAACACAACCTTTTTGGAAGGAAGTATGGAGAATCCTTAAAGAACTCAAACTAGACCTCCCATTTGGTCCTATAATCCCATTACTTGGATTGTAGAAAAAAAAAAACTACTACCCAGAAGAAAAAAAAAATCCTTTATCATAAGGGCATTTGCACTAGACTGTTTATTGCAGCTCAATTTATGATCGCCAAATTGTGGGAAAAGCCTTAATGCCTACCAACCCAGGAATGGATTAACAAGCTGTGGTATATGTGTACCATGGAGTACTATTCAGCCACTAAAAATGATAGTGACTTTACATCTTTTATATTAACCTGGATGGAGGGGGAACACATTCTTCTTAGTAAAGTATCACAAGAATGGAGAAGCAAGAATCCAATGTACTCAACTCTGATATGAGGACAATTGATGCTAATACATGGTGGGGAGTAGTGGAATGGGGGAGCAGAGAGAGGGAAGGAGGGAGGGGGCTGGGGGGTCACAGTGTGTGACACACCTCTTGGGGGCAGAACACAATTATAAGAGGGACTTTACCTAACAAATGCAATCAGTGTAACCTGGTTCTTTGTACCCTCAATGATTTCCCCAAAAAGAAAAAAAAAAAGAAAAAAATATTCAAATATTCTTCACCCCTTTACAACTTAATGAAAAGCCAGGAGTACACGATTCTCTG
>NW_003852503.1:4712346-4722425 GCF_000181295.1 Otolemur garnettii | reverse complement strand
AAAAAAAAAAAAAAAAAGGAATGCAGGCTGGGGAGGGGCATCCTCCTTGTTCTTGTCTTAGATTTCTTTAATCTCTCCTTGAGGACTGGAGGAGGTATCCAGGCTGTGTTCTCCCGGGGTCTCTTCATCCCACACTCCCGGTCATCTTTCTGTGATTGGCTGGTCAGCACAGCTCCCCACGGGCTTGACAGGTTCTGGGTGTGAGCAGTGGGTGGATGGGCTCCAGGAGCCCACAGAGGGGGCACCTGTGTTCGTGTTCACGGAACCGTGGGTGGCTGCGCAGGCAGAGGCCACCATTACTCTGAAATAGCTCCACAGCGGTGGCGGGGACACGCCAGTACGTGCAGCCCGGGGTGGGCTGCTGCCTGAGGGTTGCCAGGGAAACCATGGCTGCAGGAGCCCCCAGCCATTGCCTCTTCGCCATGGAGACAGCGAGATGGAGGCAGCAAGGCTCACGGAACAGGTGGCCCCCACTGCAGGCTTCAGGGAAACCACGGCGCCCACTGTGGCCTATCACTGGGGGAGGGGGGAAACTTGGGATCAATTTTCCAATTACAAAACCATGTTCAAATGTCAATTCCTTCTCGCCTGCTTGTGGGATTTTCCCCCTCCACTTTGTCAATCCACCCCCCACCCCCGTTCCTGGCTTGTGTTTCATGTCAGCACAACGCTGGTCTTTGAAGAATGAAATTTGGCAGCAACTGAGTGCTGATGTGACCTCATCCTGTCTGGCGTTTTCAGGAAAGGGCATCTCCTGAGTGGCAGTCGGGTGCACAGGGCCAGAGGGCTGGAGACCCACGCCATGGTGCCTGTGGACTCTCCAGATTTAAAATGGGCCTCCTGCCCATGTGCAGACTGAGGCCCTTGTCCTCAGCCTGCCTTTCAAGCCCAGCTCATTATCATCTCTAGGGAAGACCATTATTACCACAGGCCAAATCTGGTTGTTTCCAGAAGACTCTTGAAACTTCTTTTGCAGCCCTAATATGTGGGTTACCTTCTAGCGCTTCTGGGGTGCCAGGAAGTGGCTGGTTAAAAACTGGGCTGGGAAGGCCCTGCCAAGGCCATTCTACCCAGCCCCATCTCACAGGTGGGGGCAGGTCTCCCTGCAGTGTGCGGGACCAATGGCTGCACTGGGGAGGAGATACCTCCTTCATGATGTTCCCGCTTCAAAGCCTTCTCCAGGGCCGACCAAGCCTTTCTCACTGCACTGTGAGCCGCTAGTCTGGGCATCTGGTCTCCTCAGAGGTGCTCAGCAGCTCATTGAAATGCATACCCCAGGCCGACCTAGGAAGAATGACTTGCCCTGTACATTTATTTTTTTCCCATTTCCTAGGCTCCAAGACTCCATTCATCTAGAAATGTTAGTTTTTATTTATGTTGCCCAAGAGTCATTGGCTGTTTCTCTAGGTAAGCGGAGAATGGAGCACTACAGACCCTTAAAAAAACTTATAGGGAACAGGTCGGACCTCGATCACGCCCCACCTGCCGCCTCCCCAGTGCCTGGTCCCTCTTCAGAGTGACACACCCTCACCCCTGCCTCTCCCACTCTGGGTCCCAGGTTGTTGGCTAGCACGATCTACCCACTCACCCTAGCCCACCCACCATGGCCATCTGTCCATCTGCTGGCTGTGTGATTTGTCTCTTTCCTGTTTGATGTTCAAGCCCTCGGCTGTGACAATCATATCTGATCATTAATAATGCAATAATGGAATAGTGACTGGAGAGACACTTGGATAATCAGCTAGCACAGGCTCATTAGTGGCACAGAACAATCACAGCGATGTAATAACAGATCCCAGGAAATTTCAATTAAACCTGGAACTTTGTTAGGGTTTCGTTTTATTTTCAGCACGGTGAAGGACAGCGTAATTGCAATCAACTAAAGCCAATGCAAATCTCTTCCAAAAGAGACCCTTCCCCTGTGTATGCAAGGGAATTAAGTCCCGCTCTTCCGTAGCTTCTGCCCGGCTTAAATCGGAGTTATTTAATGAACTCCTTCTCTGCCCCGAAGAAGGTTCCAACTGAGTCTCTGCTTTCACTCGACAACAGGATCATTCTGGCTTGTGGCCTTACGATAGAGATGACGACGCTAAGAATTAGCAGTAACTGAGAGCGTAGTGTGTGCTCCGGCTTCCACGTGGATTATCTTATTTAAACCTCACTACAACTTACTGAGAGAGTGACTAATAACACCATCGCTCTACCAACAAGGTCACTGAGTCTCAAAGAAGCTAAGAAACCTGCTCAGGGTAACATGTCTACCAGTATTAGCACAGCCAGAACTCTGAGCCAGCCCTACCCAAGTCCAAAGCCCATGGCCACTGGCTTCCTCGGACACCATCCCTCTTCTCTGTCTTTCTGTCCTCCCGCCCTCCTCTTCTCCTTCTCCCCATCTCTGCCTCCCTCCTTTCCCTCTCTCTGATTAGGTACTAGGTCAGCCTTGAAACTGATGACTAGGGATGGGGTAACCCAAGTCCTATGTAGCCCAGCTGTCTCATGTCAGGACCTCAGTCTCCAGCCTGAGGTTGGGGAGATTTTTAAAGAACAGCATCCCTGAATCCTGCCCCCATCTCAAACCACCTAATTGGGATAGTGCCCAGGCATTTGTATTTTTTTTTTTTTCAAAACTCCCTAGGTCATTTTGAAGCCCACTTCAAACCTTGCCCAGGGCATCTCTGCCTTACCAGGTTGGGGAGAGATGGAAGTAATGATAGGAGTGATCAGCCCAGGCCTGAGCTCATGGGTCTGAGGCAGAAAGTGACTCAAAGCCAGGCTCTTTCAGAGGAAGTAATTGGCAGGGCGGTGCCTGGGGCTCAAAGGAGTAGGGCACCAGCCCATATGCCGGAGGTGGCGGGTTCAAACCCAGCCCCGGCCAAAAACTGCAAAAAAAAAAAAAAAAAGAAGAAGAAGAAGTGATAGGTGACTCTCCTTCTACGACGTCTGCTCTGGCTTCCAACTCCTCATCCCTTAACCCTGAAATGAGGGTAAACTCTTGGCAATGTCAACAGAGGCTTCCTAGAATAAGTAACATCTTGCTCCACTTCCATGAACTGCTGGAGGAGATAGTTCAGATCCAGAAGTGCCTTTCAGAACTCCTTAAATCACTGTTACTTTAAAATCAAATCACATTATTTCATACTTGCATCTAAATTAAATCACTTTCTTTACTTAAGTGCTTTTAAAAACTGAATTTCACATCATTACCGTATATGGAAAGCCATATCCCCCATCACAAATGGAAAGTAACCAAAAAAAAAAAAAAAAAAGTGCCATCTAAATTCATCCCCTATATCACTGGGGTGTGCAGACCACACCAGCTCAAATCATCTCGCTCAGCCAGCTCCTCTGTCCCTCAAGCACGATCCCACTAATCATGTTGGTGGCCTCACCACTCACTGGTGGGAGAGAACCTAGGGCCGACTCATGTGTCTTTTTAGTCTTATTGTTGGGGGATCTTGGCCTTCCTTCCAGCAGGACTAAGGTCTAAGTTTGCAGCCTTGACCTCTGCAAAACCTCGGTTTTGCATTTACAAAATTGGTGTCATGAGGCACGAGGCATAGCCCGGGCTCACCCGTGCTATGAGCTTGATGTCTACTGTCTTAACTCTTCCTGTGACGGGGCCAGGAGCAGAACTGACCTGAGAGAAGAAGAGTCAGATGATTTTGTGGGGTGATGGGAGGGACCTTAGGAAGGTGTTTGTATAGGTGGCTGTGGAACAATGAGGGGGTCAGAGCACTGATGTCCCACATAGTTGAAGATCTGCACATAACTTTTAACCCCCCCCAAATTGAACTGTTAACAACCTGCTGTTAACCAGCAGCCTTACTGATGCCATAAATAATCTCCTAGCACATATTCGATATGTCTGTATCGAATATATTCTGTATTATATACTGTGTTCTTACCATCAAGCAAGCTAGAAAAAAGAAAATGTTATTAAAAAATCACAAGGAAGAGAAAATACTTACGATTCAATAAGGGGACGGGGATCATCATGAAGACTCTTATCTTCATGGTCTCCACATTCCAGAGGCTGAACAGGAGGAGAAAGAGAAAGGGTCGGTTTTGCTATTTCAGGGGTGGCCGAGGAGGCAGAAAATCCACACCCAAGTGGACCCCCCCCAGTGCAAACCTGTATCCTTCAAGGTTCAACTGTACTTCAAAGCAGCAACCTCACCAAACTCATAGGCCAAATCTGCCTCCACTGGCAACTTGGAGTTCTGGGTTTAGGGACAACTTAGACTGTTTGGGCTCCATTTCCTCCTCTGTAAACACTTGTAAACACAGCTGGGCAAAGGAGCAGGAGCCATCCCTGCTGTCCTGGAGCTCCAGTCCCCAGGGCAGACACACAGGGAGCTGGTAGATGCCACACTTTGCTAAGAGGTGAGGGCAGGAAGGGAGAGATTCACAGATGCTCCCTCCCTGAACTTCCTCCTCTTCCCCTTCAATTCAAATAGTACCAAACATTTGCCCTGCATAAAGTGTGAGTGCTAAGGCTTCTCTATTTGGGTATTCATTTCTGAATGTTAGATTGCCTACGAGTTAATCACACAGGCTTTGGGGCTGACCCTGACTTGAGATTTGTTTTACTCATGGCAAAGTATTGACCTATCTTGGCTTCGGTTTCCTTATCTGTAAAATAAAGACCCTGCAAAAATGATGGGAGATACCTGTCTGCAAAGTGCTCAGCACGGGAAAGTGAGCCCTCCGGAAATGTCACTTGTATTTGTTGATGATTTTGTTTCTTCCTTTAGTAGAAATTCTAGTTTTGGAAGGAGACAGTCCTGTGTTCAAATACTGGACCCAAACCTTGCTATGTATCCAAACTTGGGCTTGAATTCTTTGAGCCTTGTGTTCTCATCTATAAAGAGGGGTGATAAAAGTGGCCTCTCAAACCAGAATGCAAATGCAAAAGTGCCCGATGCCACCCCCTCCACCTACTACCTTGGTCTGCGGGGGAAGGCCACATGCCTGACCAGCATGGGTGAGCTAGCAGCCCAGTGTTCATAAATACATCTGAAGGTCCAGAGTATTCCCATCCCATTTACTCTGCCCCACACCCAGCCCACAGTGGCACCTCTGAGATCCTCTTGCTTCTTGATGAGTACTTTCATTATCCCGAGACCCTTGTCATTGAAAGAACAGGATCCATCCTTTACTGCTAGATCAAGGCTGGCCACCCACTGTGGACAACGTTGATGCTGACTGTGACAAGTGGCATGTGCAGTCCAGAGAGGAGAAGGCAGCCTCCCCAGGTTGAGATCGACATGAAGGGCTGTGGGAGGGAGAGAGAAAGAGAAAGAATATCCCATCTCCTATTCTCAATCCTATCTCATCCTGGCTCATCTGAACCCTTGCCAGTTCCTCGAAACTCTTCCTACAAGACAGCTGTTTGAGTTCTGTGCCTGCCATTGCCCTGTGAACTTGGATCTCCTGCTTCAGAGTTGCCTCATCGAGAAAGAATAGTGAAGTCACTGTGAGGAGTAAATGAGGAGTGTGCAGACATGCAGGCCTCTCTTCTGCATTGCCACTTTGTGCCCACAGCTTCTCAGGAACTGCAAGATTTATTTACCCCCTCTCCTCTCTCCCCGCTCTGATCCCCTCTCTGCCTCCCTAATCACCACCTACCAGGGTGATGCAGAGTCTGTATTTTCAAGTGTCATGAGCTCCTAAAACATCAGGATATTGACCATGTAATTAAAGTCTCTTCCCTGAGCTCAGGGCCCCTTCCTTAAGGATCAGAGTAGGGAAAGATGATTCCTGCCCCATGAAGGTGTACCTTAGAGTGGATGAGGGGAGACTCGATGCTGACCTCATGAAGGCTTACCACCTCTCCTGGGCTCCTGGGCCAGCAGAGGCCCCTCTCCTGACCTTGCTAGAGCCATCACTTCCTTTGCCTGGCGTTTCTGGCCAGATGTCGGCCAGTCCTGAGTCCACTTGGCAGCACCCCGCACTTGATGCAAACAAGAGCCTGTTTGAAGCAGAAATCCTTCAGCAATTACCTGTAGAAACGGGATGGAGAGTGCTGGGAACAGAAAGAGGAATTTATTTATTTGTTCTCTCGGTGCTTTGAGTTAGTTTTCAAATTGTCCTTCTGTAGATAAAGGCATCTCTCCAGCAGCTCAGCCCCAGATCGCAGCAGCTAATCTGCATCCGGTGGATCAAAATAGCCTCCAAACCAGATGGAGGCCCAGGGCACACCGGGAAACCAGAACCGGTTCTGAGTGCTGAAAGTGGGGATTTAAATAGAGTCACGTGAAGCCTTTTTGGGATTTTTCTGGGACAAGGGGGTGGGGGGGGCAGGGATTTCCAGGACTAGAACGAGACAGGAGGGAAGAGGGAGGCAGAAGTTCGGCGAAGAAGGGAGAGCCCGCCCTAGCATCTCCCCTCTAATTTTCTTCACAGCTTGAGCAGGAACACTTTTCCAGGGGGTCACGGTGCTTATTGTTTGCAGGGCTCAGAGGGGACAGTGAAGGTTCTGTATGGTTCCCAGAGACCAATGATGTTGTGGGAAAGGCAGGGGGCCCTGGAGCCGGACCTGGTTACTCAGGACTCGTGAAAACTTTGGAGGAGATCATTTGCTCCCTTAAGCTTCAGCCTCCCGGTCTGCAAACCGGGATTATTTTGATTATCTCTTAGAGTTTGGGTGAGGATTCAGATGGGAAAGGCGAAGCACTTCACCTGCCAGGTGCCTGGCACTTTTGGACGAGAAGAAATGTCAGTTCCCTGGCCCCATGCCCCTTCCCTGGGACCCATCTTTGGGGAAGAGTATTGGGAGGTAAAGGTAGCACTCCGTCTGATATAAGAGTAGATGTTCTGTTTGGGGCTTGACATGAACTTCAGTGGCCTCTCTGGAACTGCCCGTCCCATCCCTGGGAATCCAGGGTGGTTTCCGGCTTGTGGAGAGCGGGCTGTGGGCGGCAGGGCCCCCACAGCCTGGGAAATGCTCGGGGAACGACCCCCAGCCACTCCTCCTCCTCTAACAACATTCTGTCCGCCTGCCAGAGGTCACATAGCCCATGCGTACTTTCCTTATCATAGATACGCAGTTTTTCCTCTTTCAGATTGCTCTCTACCCCATGTGTTAAGTAAGATTTATGCAACCTTGTTAAGATACTATATAAACAAAGCTGTTTCCACAGTTCCAGGTGCCGGTGGCAGCCATCAGCTGCATCAGTCCTCCTGATGCCATCCTATCTCTTGTCTCCCGTCTTTCTTTGCCTCTCCCTGTCTTTTTTGGCTTTACATCCTCATTTCCCACCGTTTCCACTCAGTTCAGCTCTCCCTCCTTGCTCCAGGTCACGAGACAAGCTGACAGTGCAGTGGCTTGTTTCCAGATGCTGGTCTACTGGAGGGAAGGGGCCAGGTCGGCTTTGCTCAGCCCCGGATCCCCAGGGCCAGGCACACACGGTGCCTAACGTACAGTCAGCACTCAGCAAACACCTGCTGATGGCATGACGGGGTGAACAAGTGATTCCATCAGCCCCTCCCTGGGAGTGGAAGAGACACAGTGTAGGCAGCAGCCCAGACTCAACAATGAAGTTTTGGAACAAGAGAAATGACTATTAGGTGGCATTATAGGAACCTGGACAAATGCTTCCATCTGGTAGCTTCTGCAATCCCAGACCTGTCTGCACACCTGCCCTGGGCGTCACTCAGAAAGGAGCACAAGCCAGCCTGCCCTGTCTCGGGCTCTTTCCTCTGTGTTAATCTGCTGTCCTCAGGAGCAGATCTCCCACCCCAGGACCACCTCCCTCCCACAAACCCCCCAACACACCCTGGGGTGGGAGGGGCTCTTTAGCACCTGCAGCCTTGGCTGGTTGCCAGATTTTCTTATCCTCTGGCCTCTAAGATATCCCCGAAGAGCTGACCCTTCAATTCCCCATAGTCCTCAGGATAAGGGAGTACAGGGAGGGAGGGACTCCAAGACTTTTATTTCTCTAGCAAGCCCCTCCGTGTAAGGGCTCACATTTCATCAGCATGATGAGAGAGAAGAAACAGGATGTGAAGGCAGGTCCGAGGTCAGGAAGAGAAAGGGCAAGGGGAGGGGTGATCAAGAGGACAGGTGATTTCTTCACACCTGGGTACCATCTCAGGCTGCCCTCAAGCTGAGGACCCTGTTGGCCTGAGGACACAGGGCCAGCCCTCCAAGGTCCTCTCTGCTTTGGCCCACTCTCCAGATCAGCAGGGAAGGGGACTTGGAAAAGCCAACAGTCCTGACTCCTGTCAATTTTATCTCCCCTTGTGCTTCAGGGTCTATATTGCCCCTAACTTTTCCTAGGAGTCAATCAGAAAAGCAAGAAGGAAAAGTTTTAATTGAAAAGCCCAGCCTATAGCACACTTAATCTCTAACTTGGGAATAATTCTGATAGTCCAGTGCCTGGTGCACAGCATGGTAATTATCTAGTTTGGGGTCTGCCTTCCTCACTGGAGTAGGAGCTTCTAGATGGTGGGAATGGAGCCTTAGGAAGCTCTGTGTCTGCTGTGCCCAGCATGAGGCCAGTGGCTATTTGGTAGGGAGGACAATCAATAATATGGCAGACAGACTGGGTGGGAGCCAGGTGCTATCCTCCTAACCTCTGGCAGGGTTCCTGTTGGTCCTGGTCCCAGCTCCTGCTACCTCCGTGTCCAGGAAGGGATTCAGACACAGCCTGTATGTGGCTTGCCCTTCCGGTGCCCTATTCAGGTCACATGAAACTGCCTCCCTCTGCCCAAGCCCTCTCTGGAGCAGGCTGACCTCGAGGCTTTGGCCTGGCCTCCTGCTCACATGTTTATCTCCCCCGGCCAGTCTCCTGGGACAGCCAGGACTTAATGAACTGCCGAGTTGCCAAGGCTGCCTTTGATCCCCGCAGTTCAGCCGAGGAAATCAATCCCATTAATGGAGAAAATCTGAGTTGTGATGTGGAGATGTGGGATGGGCCTTGTGACCACATGATCGCCTGTCCACCTGCTGGGGACAGGACTTTGAGAGCACAGCAGGAGTCGGGGCCCTGGGGATGCTACCTTCATGGACTGCCCCTGCCTGGGGGCAGGGGGAGAACAGTCAAGACCTCAGGGCACTTCCCAGCCAGGACAAGCTTAGAGGCAGAGATAGAGAGGGCTGAGAAGGCTCAGAAGCGGTGGAACGGAGGACCAGTCAGTGCAGCCTGCCCAGGATGAAGTGCGCTAGGGAAGGGAGAGAAGAGTGAAGACAGGAAGATGGGAGGGGGCTGGGAGGCAGCAAGAGAGCCAGGAGGAACCGCAGGAAGGACGCTGAGGCTGGATAGCCCAGGGAGCAGGGAGCAGGGAGCAGGGACCAAGCAGCGCGTGTCATGAGAGAGAGCCGTGAGCTTCAGCATGGTGGTGTGGCTTCAGCAGATCCCGTACTGGTAAACCATGACCAGCCAGCTTGAAGCCCACAAGGAGTTTGAAATGGATGGAAGCACAGCAGGGGCCCACTGGGGTTGACAGGGGGGATGGCAGCGTGCACCTCCATGTGTTCCTGTCTCATTCACCCCTCCCAGCGTCAGGCTCGCCACACTGGGCCCATTCATTCTGTCATTGTCAAATGTCCCCCCACCCACAGGCGGGACCAGGGTATGGACTCAGTCAATATTTGCATCAGCACCAGCTGGCTCTGTTTTGCCAGGCGCTGCGTTCCTGCCTCCCAGGCTCAGTGTCTCCCTGCTCCCTCCTCCCTGGCACTGCACACAGGCATGCAAATAGCTCCACAATCCGCTTTACACTTAGTAGCAAGCTGTCTGCCGAAGGAGCCTCTGCCCCATCCCTCTGCCCCACCGGCCCTCTCCACCATAGGGTCCCAGCTCCTTGAAGGCCCAGCCCAGTCCAGGCATCTCAGTACGTGAGGCCCCTGCTATGGGCTTGGTTTGGGGCACAGTTGCTCAGCACTCATGTGGCTTCTGGATCCCAGGTTAGACCCAAAGAGCCCCCAGGATCCAGGGAGCCTGTGATTGCTGCCTAGCGGAAGCAGTCTGCACAGACTACGCTCTGGACCTCTCTCTGCCTAATCTCAGCCTGATCTTGGCCTCCTGGGTCCTGGGTTTCCTCATCTAGAAAGTTGAGGGTGATATTTGCCCTCC
>NW_003852503.1:4710778-4711809 GCF_000181295.1 Otolemur garnettii | reverse complement strand
TACCCAGACCTTGGTCAGAGGGTAGTGGCACAGCCAGGAAGTGGGTGTGAAAACAGCAAGTGGGGTGGGGATGTGCTCAGAATCCTTGGCCCAGCCACGCCTTCCTCAAACCCTCAGACTAGAGGGGCTGGTCCCTTGATGGTCTGTGTTTATCCTCAAAACCTGCCACAATTCCAGCCCACCCAGTGCTTTGCAGGCCAAGCCAGCTGTCACCTGGAGACACACCTTGACACCTCCTGAGCAAGTCTGGGTATGCCAGTGATCTTCCCATTCTGATCCTCAGCCAGGCCCTTTGCTAATGAGCAGGAGCTACTGCCCCCCTTTGGAGGAAGAGGCTAGGGCAGGTGTTCCGAGGGTGAGCCAGAGAACTGTTCTGAGAAGGGCAGGGCAGGAGTCTGACGTCAGGAGAGGATGCCAGCCAAGGGAGTTCATGCCAATGGACTTAGCAGAGACAAGTCTTAGCTGGGTATTTGTTCAAGAGCCTGGAACAAGCAGCCTGAGCCTCCTCCCAGCTGTGACCCAGGAAAGAGCTTCTTTGGAGTCTCTAGCGAAGCCCAAGCCCTGCCCCTTCTAGGGACCTGGAGCCCAGGTCAAAGCAAGGTCCCGGGAGTAGAGCTTTGTATACCACTATTGCGTTAGATATCTCCCCTCCCCAAGACAGTGCCCCCCAGGCTTCCACTCAATCTCTTTGGGCTTCCAGGACTCCTAGCCTAGGAACCTACCTGCTTTTCCAGTATCACACTGATAAGGCAGAGGGTTTTTGAAGAATCCATTTTCCAAATAAAACCATGAGAATCAGCATGGGCCCATGGCAAAAGTAGGGACATCAACCCTAGACTCACACTCACCCTGAAGTTAGAGGGGTCTTTAGATTTATTCAATGCACACATCCCATTTCGTAGGCTAAGAGCACACAGTTGGCCGGTACAGAACTGGGCCCAGCCTCCTACTCACTAAAGGCCCCTCTTCTTGCCTTATCCCTCAGGATCCTGGGATGGGATCTTCAAGGACTAAGGGGTTGAAAGCTAAGA
>NW_003852503.1:4705975-4710469 GCF_000181295.1 Otolemur garnettii | reverse complement strand
GGAAAGGTGTGGGGCTCCTAATAGGCTCCCATCACTGCTGTCTTTCTGCTTCACACTTCCCCTTCCCCTTTCTAGACTTCGGTTTCCCAAACTGTAATTGAAAAAGGTGAACTAAGACATCTCTATTGTATCTGTGGCCACGACTCCCAGACCCCAGGGCACTTGTAGTGACATGGTAGAGCTAGCACACGCACTCTGCACAACATCCTTCTCCATACGCACAGGAACACAGCAGACACGTTGACACTGTGTCATAAAATAGAATTCTAGTCCTGGGTGACACGTGCCCTGTGAATATAGTATTCATAGGTTTCCAGGAACAGTTCAGATTATGCCTGTTTGACATCCAAACTGTGACATTTTTAGAATGAAAGTGTTGCCAGGACAACAGGCACAAACTAGGAATGTCCTGGGAATCCTATGAATACACATTAGGACCCCCTTGGGTCTCTGCTCTGGGAGACTCCTGAGCTGCCAGGCCAGGTGCCCTGCTCCAACACAGACCTCCAGGCACCTACCACTGTCTTCTCTCTTCCCAGCGACTGCTGCCCTGATAGTACCTGTTGGTTTCTGTCTCTTACACTCACCTTGACCGACCTGGGATGGAAAGCGCAAGACCTAACACTGTCTGGCGTATGGTAGATGCTTAACAAATGAGAATGAGAAGGAAGAAGAGACAAATCTACCTGGGAAAGGAGAACTCGGCAGAGAGTAGGGGGTTAACACACCGCTGCTGTTGGAAGCTGGAAGAAGTCAGCTTAGCACTAAAGAAAAGAGTTGTTGTTTGCTACCAGGCAAGCCAGAGCAGGCTTCTTCTGCCCCTCCTTGCCACCTCCCCCCTCACTGCACACATCTCGGCAAATGGCACCTGGTGGTTGGCCAAGGGGCCGACATCTTCATGCCTGCAGGTGACGGGCTGAGAGGACAGTTAGTGCTTTGTTGAAAAGCTTTCAGAGTTGGAGTCTGTGTACCGAGAAGGGGAAGGCGATTCAGAACTCCATGTGACCACTCCCCTCCTTTCCTCTCCGGAGGCCCCCCTGCCCAGACAGAGCCCACCCCAGCCATGGAATCCAGAGTGGGTCCCCTGTGCACTGTAGCTGACGGCCTGTATGCCGTCACTTGTCACTTGACAATGGAGAAGGATGTTTCTCTATTTCCCAGCTCAGATGAGCTTTCGAAGACGCTATCTGGCTGTGATATAAATCCATTGAGAAAGCCCTGGAGGGAGCCCCTGCAAAGCCCTAAATTGGACACTAAAAACAGATCAAAGCTGATGGTTTAAAGGCTTTATGTGAGCTCCATTTGGGGGAGGAATGAAAACAGGGATTCAGTGTGTCCTCTCCCACCAGCACACTTTGGGCAGCTGTGGCCTGGAGATTTTCAATCTTTTGTGTCCCTGTTGCAAAGATCTGAGTCGTCAGGGAATCAGAGCTAGAGGGGAGGACCTAGAAATAAGACAGCCTCAAAGGTGGACTCTCTGCCACCACCATCCTGCAACCCTGTTCTGATGGCCAGGGCAGGGCTCAGCACTTGAGTGACCAAAGGGATCAATCCCAGCCTACCCAGCCTACTAGCTGCCCCAAGATGACCCAGGTCCAGGTTAGTGGCATCTCCTTCGGGCAAGCCCTCACCCTGCTGCTTCTGCAACCCAAGCCCTGGTTTCTGTAGATGCAGTTGGTGGGGTGGCGTGTTAACCAAAAAGACAGACAATGTGGCCTGTCTGGATGTCACCTTCTCTTACACTTCTTTCTCAGCCACTGCCCTGCAGCCAGAAAACTTGAAATTTAAGAAGTTGGAAAGGCCAAAATGAAATTCCAGGAGGGTTTTGGTGCAGCACACAGGAATGCCCATAACGTCTAGAGGTACACAGCTATCATGTACCCCCTCTTTGGGGTATATAGTGAAAGTCCAGCTATTGCAAAGAAAAGGATAGGCCATTGCTTTTTCAAAATCTTGCCATGAATTAGGAAAAGTAATGCCAATATTTTTCTAGCTTAGTAGTTCTCAATCTACACATTAATATCACACAGGGAGCTTTTAAAAAGGCCAATGTCTTAGCTGGGCACAGTGGCCCATGCCTGTAATCCTAGTACTCTGGGAGGCTGAGGCAGGTAGATTGCTTGAGGTTGGAAGTTTGAGACCAGTCTGAGCAAGAACAAGACCCCATCTCTAAAAGCTAGCTAGGCATTGTGGTAAGTGCCTGTAGTCCCAGCTACTGGGGAAGCTGAGGCAAGAGGATTGCTTGAGCCCAAGAGTCTGAGGTTGCCATGATCTGTGATGCCACAGCACTCTACCCAGGGTGACAAAGTGAGACTCTGTCTTGAAAAAAAATGAAAAATAAAAACACCCATATCCGAGCCACACCCCAGACCAATGAAATCAAAATGTAGGGATGAAACTCAGGCATCAACATTTTTTAAATTTCAATTGATTGCACCAATTCTCAGGTGGTTCCACTGTGCAGCCAAAGTTGACCCATTATGCTAAATGGCCAGACCTATTGATGAACATATGGAGGCTGAAGGTCAACAGTGCTTATCCCTCTCAAGCCCCTTAATCTCCCCACCCACACACCCCCCCCCACCTTGAAATTCAGACCTGAAGCAAGGGAGACCAGAGGGATTGCCAGCAACAAAGGTCAAGTTAAGAATGCCACCCTTTCCATCCTGCTAGGCATCGTGGGCCTGACTGTGGCCTGGTCTGCATCAGGATTCACAAAGTATGAAAGAAACCTCCTGGCCTCCCAGCCCCTGGAAGCTGTGCTGACCTGGGCCTAGTGTAGAAAGAGTGGCCCCAAAGCAGGTAGGATGAGAGCTTAGGGACTTTGCTCTTTCCCCAGGGTAATCCCCTGGCTTATAGTAGAGTGGGTTTCACAGGAATATTCCAGAAGACCAAGCTTCTGAGCAGAAGGTGCAGAGTCCCTGACTGGCCCCTGTAGCCCAGTTCCTTCCTGGCCACTGATAACTGGCTTAGAATCAAGTGCCTACTCTGCAATGGGTACAAGGGTGACAAGACAGACACAGTCCCTTCTCTTGGGAGCCTTCTAGGTGAAGACAGACTTTAAACAAGAAATTTATTTCAGTGAGCTTTTTCATTTGATTTTTTTGGCCCGCCAAATTCATATTTTAACCCCCAAGATGATGATATTAAGAGGTAGGGACTTCAGGAGGTGATGAGGTCACGGGGACAGAGTCCTCATGAATGAGATCCGTGTCCTTCTAATAAAGGCCCCAGCAACTGCCCTCCCCTTTCCATCATGTGAGGAAATAACCAGAAGGCACCATCTATCAACGAGGAAACAGGTCCCACCAGACACGGAATCTGCCAGCACATTGATCTTGGGCGTCCCAGCCTCCAGAACCATAAGAAATAAATTTCTGTTGTTTACAAGCTCCTCGGTCTGTGGTATCACATTTTGGTATAACAGTCCAAATAGACTAAGACAAAACTGGTACCTAAAAGTGGGGGTGCTGCTGTAACAACTCCCTAGAAATGTGGAGTCAGCTTTGGAACTGGTAATGGCTAGAGGCTAGAAGATTTTGAGGTCTGTGCTAAAAAAAAAAAAAAAAAACCCTATGTTGTCACACGCAGATCATAAAAGGCAATGCTGGAGGGAGGGTGAGAGGAGGGGAGCTGTAGGGAATGCTTGGTCTTCTTAGAGATTAGCTAAGTGGCCATGAACAGAATGCTGGTAGAAGTAGGGATGATGGCCATTCCTATGAGATCTTGGACAGAAATGAGGAATTTATTATCAGAAACTGGAGGAGGACGATCGTTGTTATAAAGTGGCAAAGAACTTGACTGAACTGTGTCCATACCCCAGTGTTTTATGAGAGGGAAAACTTATGAGTAGTGAAATAGCGTATTCGGCAGAAGAAATTTTTACAAAGTATTGAAGCCATGGCTTGGCTTTTCTTGAATACTTATGTAGTAAAATTCAAGAAGAGAGAAATAATTTAAGGATGTAATTTTTAATCAAAAGGGAAGCAGAACCTAAAGATGTGAAAAATTCTCGGCCTGTCCGTATTGTAAAGAATGAAAAGGCATGTCAGGCAGAAAACACCAAGTGTGTGCCCAAGTGACCATGCGGAGGCAATCAGCGTGGATTACCCAGGTGCTGCTGTCAGGACAAGAGTGACCCTGAGGGCATTTCAGAGGTTATCAGAGCTGCTGCTCCCATCACAGGTCCAGAGTGCCAGGGCCTGGGGGGGACAGAATGATTTCAAAGGAAGGACCCTGGGCACCGGTAGGACCTTGGTCCTCACTGCCCAGCACTGCCCCAAGGCTCTGCTTCTCATGTTCTAGGACAGCACTCTACCATGGGTGGTGTGGGCCACGGTAACTGCCCCTCCAGAGGGCACAAATAGTAAAGCTTGGTGATACCCCTGCAGGGCTATTTCCACTGGTGCACAGTATGCATGAGCAGGCGGCCACCTCCGCTCACCTAGACTTCAAAGGATGCAGGTGACCCTGCATCTCAGGTGCAGGATGCAG
>NW_003852503.1:4704051-4705879 GCF_000181295.1 Otolemur garnettii | reverse complement strand
CATCTCCCTAGACTGGCAGAGTCTTCAGCAGGTGACTCCAACCTGGGAGAGCTGCAGCAGGAGCTGTCCCAGCAAGGCCCCAGGGGTGGAGCCAGCCAGAGCCCAGGGGGTGTAACCCCTGGCCCAGGCTAGAAGAGACAAATTAAATCAAAGAAAGTTATTCGCAAGCTCTTAAGTTTTAATTTTGCTTGCTCTGCTGGGTTGGAACTTACTTGGAAGCAGTAATCCCTTCTTCTCCCCTAGTTCTCCCTTTTGGAATGGGAACATCTACCCTATGCTTGTCCACCATTGCATTTTGGAATCACGTGATGTGTTCGATTTCACAGGCTCATGAAGTCCAATTTGCCATAGGGTGAATCATACCTTGAGTCTCACCCACACAAGCTGAAGTGATGCTTAGATGAGATTCTGGACTTTATAGACTTTTGAGCTGTTGCTGGAATGGCTTAAGACTTTGGGGATGAAATGAACGGATTTGGTATGTGAGAAGAACATGAATTTGGGGAGGCTAGGATGGAATGCTATGGTCTGGATATTATCTCCCCCCAAATTCATACGTTGAAATCTTAATCCCCAAGGAAATGGTATTAGGAGGTGAGGCCTCCAGGAAGGTAATGAGGGCACGAGGATTAAGGCAGTGAGGTCAGGGCTCTGATGGAAGAAAGAAGGGGGCTTTGGAAGCACTAACTAAGGAGAGACCTTCCCAGACCTGGAGGAAGTCAGGCAAACTCCCTGGAGGGGTGCAGCTAAACTGGGAACTGGAGGATAAGTAGAGACTATCTATGCAAACTTTGGGGGACAGGAGTGGAATGATGTTCTAGAAAGGGGAAAGAATGTACGAGGTGAAGATCACACGTGACAGAGAACCTGTGATTCTGAAGGTCCAACAAATTGTTAGGAACTATGGAGAGATGAGACTGGAGTAGCCAGCAAGAGCCAGAGCATGAAAACCCTTTTAGTCCCAAGGTTCTCAAATTTGAACATGCATCAGAATCACCAAGAAGCGTAGTCAAACACAGTGTGCTGAGTTACCCGGTCCGGGGTGGGCCCGGGAATTTGCATTTCTGACAAGCTCCCTGCAGATGCCAATTGCCAATCCCAGCACTGTGTTTTTGGGGGCCATGTTATTGAATAAGTAGTGACAATTTTGCTCTGAGAGAAAGGAGAACAATGATGTGTTTTCAGCTGAGACATACCTTTCAGAGATCTTACCCGGCTGTAGAGTAAAGATTGATGGTTGGGGATAGAGTGGGTGCTTGCTGGGAGCTGCTGGGACCCCTGTATCTCCTGTCTCTTCTCACTGCAATCAGGAGTAAACTCTTAGTTCAGAAAGCTCCCTGCTCTAGCTCAGCATGGAGCCTCCTGTTGGGAGACAATAATCCGCAGGCCTCTTGTATTTTTCTTGTTAACTGTCTTTGTTCCAAACTATCTTTTCCATGTTGTTTGTATAGCCCTGGAAGATATAGTGTATTAACTTAGTGTCCAGTATAATGAAGACAATGTCTCCTTCTGGAGCAGATGTCAGGCCAGCATTCTTCCCATTGTAAAAACCCGGGTTCCCTCAGCTCAGATTTCTCCTTCAGTAGCACAAGCCACTGTGTGTGCACAGGTGTCACCTGACCATCTTTCGATCACCCTGTAGGAATTGGGGAGCCAGGCCAATGTTAACTACTGCTGTTGTAGTAACCAAGTTCTTTGTCTCTGCCCAGAAGTCTTGTGAATCCTTCCACCATCTATGTCTGCTACAGTCAAATGGAGGGACATGCCAAAATAGAATTGACCCACCCAGGAAGAAATGAATGCATAGAATGTCCCACCCAGGAAAAAG
>NW_003852503.1:4684004-4703767 GCF_000181295.1 Otolemur garnettii | reverse complement strand
GGGGATTCGAACCCGCCACCTTAGGTGTACGTGGCTGGCGCCTTAGCCGGTTGAGCTATAGGCGCCGAGCCCATATCAGATATTTACATTATGACTCATAATGGTAGCAAAATCACAGTTATGAAGTAGCAACAAAAATAATTTTATGGTTGGGGGTCACCACAACATGAGGAACTATATTAAAGGGTCGTGGCATTAGGAAAGTTGAGAACCACTGACTTGAGTGATTCTCTTGCCTCAGCCTCCCAAGTAGCTGGGACTACAGGTACCTGCCACAACACCCGGCTATTGGTTTGTTGTAGTTGTCATTGTTGTTTAGCAGGCCTGGGCCAGGTTCAAACCCCACCAGCCCCAGTGTATGTGGCCAGCTCCCTAACCACTGAGCTATGAGTACTGAGCCCCTTCCGACCCTTTAAATTTCCATTCACCTTAACCCATGTGCTGACTTCCTTCTCAAACTCAGCCTGCTCATAGCCAGGTGGGAATAAAGGCCGCTGTTCCCACACAGAACCTGGACTCTGTTTCCTTTCGTTCACATTTTGCAATAATCTTTTATTTTTGATCTTTGACCTCTCATTTTGGTACCAAGAAGCCGGGGCAGGGAGAAGCTCCCTGGGGGAGCCCAAATACACCCCCTTGGACCCAACTAGATGGACTCTTGTTCCAGTGAAACAAAGGGAAACAGGGGGACCCCTCTGACCCCTGCCCAAAATTCATCCATTTAATGGTGAGGTGAGCATTTGTCTAGAATCCCCTTCTGAATGTTTTTAAACTTTTCTTTCCTTGTCTCCACTCCAACTCCTCTTTCCCTCTCCCTCCAGCTCTGGGCCTCTTAAGCAGGTAAATATAGCCCCTCGCTCAGCTTTTTAAACTTTCCTTCCCTTTCCCCACTCTGAGCCCCAAAAATTCCGGTGGTCCATGCCTAACCCAGGTGAGTCAGACTCTCTCGTCCAGTCCCTTGTGTTTGGGGACTCTATCCCATGGGCTTGGACCCTCTTCCAGCTGGTTAACCTCAGCCTTGCTTTTTTCTTGCTGGTTAAAGGTCACACACAGAGGCCTGGTACCTCCCTGACCCCAGCCCCAGCCACCCATGGACTTACCCAGGCAAGTCAGACTCTCCTGTCCAGTGCCTTGTGCATGGGGATGCCCTCCCATGGGCCTGGGCCACTTCTCTCTGGCTGGTTTCACACAGAGACCTGGTAACCTTCCTGATCCTGCCTCAGCCACCTCCATCCTCCTCCTCCTCGCCAGTTCTCTTTACACCCTCACTTTAGCCTCATTATCTCCAGTTTCCCATCTGGGGACTGCTCAGTCATGGATTCCTCTTCTTCACCTGTAAACTGCCTTTTAACTCACCTCAAGCCTCTATAGCTCTATCCTGACCTTAAACCTAAATGCCTCGTCTTTTTTCTGTGATACTGCTTGGCCTATGTACAAGCCAGGCTCATGAGGGCCTGAAAATGGCTCCTTTGACCTCTCAGTTCTCACTGATCTCAACAATTACCGTCGGAAATTAGGGAAATGGTCAGAGATCCTCTATATCCAGTCCTTCCTCTTCCTCTGAAACATTCCTTCTCCGTGTTTGTCTTGTGAACCCTCTCAGATTTTCCTTGCTTGGGTCAAAACAGCTTTCCTTGACCCATCTGAATCTCCATTGTCTTCTTTCAACCTGGCAGACAGCCCTTCCCCTTCTGCACCTCCACAGCTCCTCCTCCCTCAAACTCATTCCTAACCACAGCATTCCTACCTGCAGAATTCCACCCCATGCCCCTCTCTCCACTGCCCCCTGCCTGCCTTCCGCTGCATGTGGTAGAGAGAGATGGAGAACCAGGAAAGAAAAGAAACATGGAACCCATTTTCCCCACCCCATACTAGGTCCAGCCACACCCTTGGCCTTCCATTTCCAGGCCACCATAACCTCTGTTGCCATAAGGGTCTCAGGGAAAAGCGATGTCACGGAGAATAAGCACGCTTATTGAAATTCTGTTTTAAATAAAGGTAACCATTTGCTCGCTCAGGCAAAACGGCGAGCTTCTTTATTTACTGTTGGTTTATATAGCCAATCTTGTACATGCGCACTCTACATCAATGACCTCCTTAATATTCATTACAATCCCTCTGCACATGCGCACCGGACATCAATGACTTCCCTCTGCACATGGCACTGGACATCAATGACTTTATTAAGCCATTTAAACATCTTGTGATTACCTTGTGAGTAGCTCCTCCTTAGTAATCTGATAATCCACCCAACATACACCTTTTAACATAACCCTTTCAACATGGCCAGGATTAACATAACTTAATGGAGAACATGTTGTTAGCCATCACTTCTTTGTTCTTATCTGATGAAGCCCGAGGCTATGGAGGAAAGAGACGGTTTGAAAATCTGTCCTACTGACCTCGCCATTTGGAGGCAGTTACTTAGATCTTTAAACAAGGCATAAAGAAACTTCTAGAGCATACAGGAATTTGTGTGCAAACCTCCACTCCCATGTGGGCCTTAAGTCAGGGGGATTTTATGCCCTCAATCAACCAGGCCGACCTTAGGTCAGGGGGGTTTTAGGCCCGCAACCAACCCGGCCATATGGGATTCTGCCTCAGTTTCTCACAAGTATGCCTGCCTAAAGTCTTTTCACTGCTCTCTCTCAAACAGCTTTTTTGGCCAGAAGCATATAGACCTTTTACCTATACCTCTCTACTCCCTCCAAGAGGTTGTGGGAACAGAGGCATTGTTAGGGTTCATGTTCCCTTTCCTCTCAGACCCATCCCACATAAGTCAGAAACTAGGTTCATTCTCCATAGATCCCATAAAATACTCTCAAGAATTTAGATATCTAACCCAATCATAGGATCTGACCTGGCAGGATTTATATGATCTTCTCACCTCCACCCTATTAAGGCATTTTATCTCTCCATCTGTACCGGATATCTGGGGAAAAAAAAATCCAAAAATTCCCCCAGGGCCCTCAGATCCTCCAGTGAGATCTCATTGATCTGGCTCTCAGAGCTCCTGCTATTGGCTTCTGTTAGACAAAACCCAGCTCCTTCTCTTCACTCCTCTGGGCAGTCTGAAAAAATAAAAATCTCCCCCGGAACCATATCTTAAATGCAGTAGGCCAGGACAGTGGGAAAAGCAGTACCCAAATCCAAACCCTCCTCCCAAACCATGCCCAGCCTGTGCAGATCCTCACTGGAAGTCTGACTGCCCAGGTCCTTCTAAGGATCTGGTTCACAGCCACTCCCAGGACCTAGTGTAATCTCCTGAACTCCTGGGCCTAGTTGCTGAAGAGTGACAATCCCCAGAAAACCAGGATGCCCCCTGAACTCCAACCTAGAAAACTAGGGTATTTTTGCTAGTGGAAGGTAAGCCAATCTCTTTTCTAATAAACATAGGAGCAACTTTTTCTACGCTGCCATCTTATAAAGGTCTTCTAAAACAAACAGAGATCTCAGTGGTAGAAATTAATGGTAATTTACTGTGCCCTCAGGCTACTCCACTCTTGGTGCTGGAATCATGGCCTCCTTGGTTATTTCCTGTTAGAGCCACTAATTATGATCTTTCTCATTCTCGACTTTGCATCAGTATTCCTCTCCCTCATCTCCCGATTTATTGACCAGGCAGTCACCCAGAAAACAACTGCTCATATCCTTGCCCTGTGTGGATATCAACCAGTTCAGACAGAAGCCCCAAGAATGTTTTGTAAATATCACTCCCTTTCCCCTCCCATTTTCTTTACAGGTAGCCCACACTGTCCCTGATCCTGCAGGAAGAAGTCAAAGAGATACCACACCCATCATCCCACCACCTTAAATAGACTAAAAAGACTGAGATGATAGAGTCAAATGGAGGGACCCACCCAAACAGAACCAACCTGCCCAGGAATAAATTGAATGCATAGAATGTTCCACCCAGGAAAAGGAGAATGTGCCAATCCCTACCCTTCTGACCCTTTCAATTTCCATCTACCTTGACCTACTTACTAACTTCTTTCTCAAACTCAGCCCACCGCACCTAGGTGGGAATAAAGGCTGCTGTTGCCCACACAGAACCTGAACTCCATTTCCTTTTGTTGACATTTTGGAATAATCTTTTATTTTCAATCTTTGACCTCTCAATGTCAGACTAATCATTAGCTTATAAGTAAGGTAAAAATACCAGACTTCCCACAGTTCGTTCGTTCGTTCGTTCTTTCTTTCTTTCTTTCTTTCTTTCTTTCTTCCTTTCTTTCTTTCTTTCTTTCTTTTTGACAGACTCTCACTCAGCTACACCAGGCTAGTGTCATAGTATCCGCCTGGCTCATGCACCCTCAAACTCCTGAGTTCAAGTAATCCTCCTGCCTCAGGCCCCTAAGTAGCTGGGACTATAGGCACCCACCACAACTTCCGGCTAATTTTTCTATTTTTAGTAGAAAAATAGAAAAGTTCTATTTTTCACTCTTGCTCAGGCTAGTCTTGAACCCCTGAACTCAAGGGATCCTCCTACCTCAGTATGGCTCTCTCCCTCCACAGTTCTTAACATTCTCCCAGCCCTACTATACCCCTCTGCCTCCTTCAGTGGCCTCTCCCAGAAGCTCCTCCCAAATTATATCAGCCTAGCCCCTCTGTTTGGTATCACCTGCATCCACACTCCAAGTGGTTTTTCTCTCTAAACAAAAAACTGGTGCTCAGAGGGCAACAAGACCATTTTTATAATCCCATCTGGGCTTGGGTTTTTACAGATCATTACGTAGTTTGGTATTCATCGTGTTTCGATCTTAACAGTGCTGAGAGAGAGGGGTGACATGGTCCCCATGCCACAGATAGGAAAACTGAGATGCCCAGACCCTGAGGTTTATTAGCCGGGCAGGACTGACTCCAAATCCAGTGCTTTTTCACAACATCACTGTTGCTACTCATTTTCATGTTTTAATGTCAACCTGAGCCGTGCATGATTAGGGAGGTAAGGCCTGACAGAAGTAAAAAAAAATCTACAAAGCAAAAGAGAAATGGTTCAGAATTATATTAGCATTCATAATCAAGAGCTGCCTGTATATTGAAACATTGCCAGGCCCAGCTCTTAACCAAGCCTGAGAATAAGAGCATGGACTTTATCTCATACTCTTACATGGGGGTGGGGGGGGTCTTTTTAACAGTTCAGGAGAAGAGGCTGTGCCTCCCAGGTGGTGGCAGGGAGGCTGCAGGCTCACTCCAGGCAGCCTGGTTTGTTTTTGAATTGTAGATTGCCCGGTTTGATTGGAAAGTCAGAAGTCTAGCCAGGCCCCCTGCAGACCTATTTATGTAGAACTGGTCTTCTCCTCACTGAGATGAAATAAGCATCAGAGACCACCCAGCCTGCCCAACACAGCCCTTTGTGTTGTCAAAGCAGGTGCCAACATCAAGCTAAAGTGAGCATTTTGGGAGCAGCTCCCCGCCACCTGCCCTGCATGCTATCAGAGTTTCCTTTACCTTCTTCCAGGCCGCATAGAGCCACATGAAACTTTTAGCATCTGCCTCCTCCTCAGCTCCTAAGTCCCATCCCTTCTTTCCCCTCTACCACTTCTGTTTCATCTCTAAATGATCTAATATTAATGTTCTCAGCATTACAGTGTTCAGAGCAAAAGAAGGGGTTTTGCCCAGAGAGAGAGAGAGTTGAGAAATTAATATAATATTTGTTCAGGATTGATTTCAAGGCATAATCTCTGCTTCCAGAGAGACCCATCTGTTTAAAACTATCAGACACTAATTACCCAGAGCAAAAACACAATAGCAGGATTGAGGAGCGACATCCTTTACTCCCCCTGCACACTTGTAATTTAGCATTGTTATTTATTAGGGGGAAAAAAATCTCCTAGTGAAGACAGATCTCCCATCCGCTTGACTGGCAGAGGCTCCCAGAGGACTGAGCCCAACTGGGAAGAAGTCTCCAGAATTTCTTGATCAATGAATGCAGGAACTACATTCACCCAGTTATAAAGGACAAATCCATTCCAAATTCTTTTCCTCTCCCCTCTCCAACTGGGTCCATCTGGGCACCCCATCAGCCTGTTCCTTGGTGATGATTAAAAAAGACACCACCGTTCTCTGTACAAAAGAGCGTTGAAAATGCTGATTCATCTTTGAGTCTTCCCTCTCTTTCATTCTCCTAAGTAATTAGATGCTGGGTCCTATGAAGTCTATTTCTATCACATTTCTCACATCTGACTCAGCTCCTTTACTTTCAAAGCTAACACCCGAGTGCTTGGACAGTATTCGAAGGCATGGAGTCTGACTGCAGTCTCTATCCCTTTCCAGTCTATGCTATGCTCCACTGCTCCCAGAATCCCTCCCCAGGAATAGATAGAAGAGGGGGAGGAGAAGGAGAAAGAGAGAAGGAGGAAGAAAGAGAGTGGAGAACCAGCAGTATAGCAGCCGATTAAGACATTCACCTGTTCAAAAATCCTCAAGGGCTTCCCGTGGTGACCATATACAGGCAGTCCCTGGATCGTGAGTAAGACAGATTCTGTAGGTTTGTTCTGAGGCTGAATTTGTATGTAAGTTGAAATAGGCACATTTACCTATTACCTATAATAGCCTCTGTTCATAAGTGTGAGTCCTACGCAAGTTGGATGTTTGTATTTCAGGAACTGCCTGTAATTGAATATGGAACACCCTCCAAGCTCTGGCCTGAAGGCATTTCCAGCCATCCTGCTGACTAGTCTTTGCATTTTGCAAATGTATAATCTGAGCAAAGCGGACTGCTCTCGTCTGCCTGCATAGGCACTGTAGGTTTTCTTGCTCTTCTCCTTAATGGTAGGTTCTTTCTTACCACATGAATGTCCTGGCCCTGCTCCTTATGCCTCTTCCCTTCCTTGTTCAAACCCTTCCTCATCCCGCAGCCAGATCTCTCCCTGCTCCTCCAGTCCACTAGAGTATTTTATTTGGCTCATGCTTTGTGGCACCTATAATTTACCTTATATTGTCCTATTGGTCCTAATAGACTCGAGAACTCCTTGAGTTAATAACCAATACTTGCAGAACTCCTGTTCTGTACCATATGCTGTGAAGGGTATTGGTCATGATCGTTAACGTAATAGACATGGTTCCTTCTTTTATGAAGTGTACAGTCTGGTGGGAAGATAGGCAATAAATCAATTCCTTTGGCATATATGAGAGGACACACTTCCGCCAAGGAGTTCACATAATAGGGACACATAATTAGACTGGGATTGGGGACTGTTTCTACAAAGCAGCAATGTTTTTGGTAGGGATTATCTAAACAAAGAGAAAGGAGAACATCTGAGTTTTTATTCTGTGTCTAGAAACATATATTAAGGCACCTCAGTGATCACAGACAGGTTCTAGAAAGTGCCCCTTGGGAGCAGTGTGGAGGATGGGGGCTGTGGAATTAATGAAATGGGATAGGACAGTAAGCCTGGAAACTGGTAAACAGGTTAACAGGCTACTGGGAGAGTTTGCATGTGAGATAATAGTGACCTCAACGAGGCTGGCTGGTGAGAAGGGACTGGGCTTCAGAGGAAAGAGAATCCCGAGAACTTAATTTCCAGTTGGCTGTTGGTGGAAGAAGAGGAAAAAGTCCAGGATGATTCTCAGTTTTCTGGAGTTTCATTCAGGATAAACTGAGTCTAAGTTAGCAATGAGATGCTAGAGGAAACCTCTAGTCCTTCTACGAAGCCTACCTTGGTGTTATTTGTAACACCTTTATCAAGGTATTATTGACATAAAAAACTATGCATATTTAAAATGTGTAGTTTGCTAAGTTTTGACATTGGTGGGGGTATCAGTGAAACCATCACCAATCAAAATGATGACCATAACCAACCCTCAATGTTTCCCTCCGCCCGATTGCAATCTCTCCCTTCCACCCCTCCCCATCTCTCCTCTGCAGGCTGCCACTCATCTGGTGTCTGTCACTATATAGATTACTTAGAATTTTCTAGAATTTTATACAAATGAAAATCTATGAGTATAGTCCATCTGTATCTTTGATAATATATATGTCCTTCGTGGGGGGGCTTCTTCCATTCAGCATAATTACTTTGAGATTCATCCATGTTGCTGCATGTTTTAATTCATTCTTTTCTATTACTGTGCAGTAGTCTATTAATTGGATAGAGCAAAATTTGTTCATCTGTTTACCTATTGATGGGCATTTCGGTTGTTTCCAGGTTAAGACTATTAAAAATAAAGCTACTATGAATATTCTTATACAAGTCTTTCACCTAATGAAAAACCATATGTTGCTTTTTACTCTTGAGTAAATACCTAGAGAATGACCAGATCATATGTACCCTGGTTAATGCAATTCTGGCACTAACTGACATGCATCTGACGTAGACGTCCCCAACAAAACTGCCCTCACTTCAGATGCCAGCTGCAAATGTGGGGATCCCCAAGCCCCCCATATTTTGGACCACCTTGCTATAAATCCACAGCCTCCTCAGGTTTTATAATTCACTAGACCGGTACACAGAAATCTGGAAAGCACCATATGTAAAATTCCTGTTTTATTATAAAGGATGTAAATCAGAAGCCAAATGAAGAGACACATGGGCAGAGCTGCGGTGTCCTCGGCACGTCACCCTTCCAGCACATTGAGGTGCTCACCAGCCAGGAAGCTCCACTGAGCTTTGGTGTCTGGAGTTTCTAGTGGGGTTTTGTTACATAGGTGTGATTGATTGGCTCCCTGGCCATGTGCCTGAACCCATCTCCAGCTACCCCCCTCTTCCCTTCCTGGAGGAGGTCAGGCTGATTCAGCCTAGCTCAAAGCCCCAGTGCTCTGAACACACAATTGGTCTTTCTAGCATGACCAGCCTCATCCTGAGTCATTTCCTTAGCTAATCTCAGGTGTGGTCCAAGGACCCACACAAATAACAAAGGCCCTCCTATCACTCGGGAAATTCCAAAGGTGTAGAGGCTCCCTTCCAGGAACTCGGGACAAAGATCAATTAAATTCTTTATTATACAACAATGATGTCTTATATTTAATAACTCACAGTTAAATATGTTAATGATTAAATTAATAAATGAATACATGAATAAGTCAATGGCCAGGAATAACTTTTCGGTTGCATGTGACCGAATACCAACTCAATTTAACTAGGCAAAATGTTGGCTCACATACTGGGTACAATAACTAAGAGTATTCAGGGAATAAAAGAAGACCTTCAGGTATCCAACAATCAGGCTAGAACCAGGACGTGGGACCATTAGAAATCTGTCTGTCACCATCTGTTTCTCATTTCTGTTTGTCTCTACTTCATCTGCAGAAAGGTTTCCACCGCGCCCCTCCTTTGCAATAAGGAAGATTGACTTCAGTTGCCCTAATTCATAGCTTGTTTTCCTCTTAGCATAAATATATGTTTCAAGGGAAGATGCTAACTGGGCCTATTTGGATCCTGTGCTCAATTCTTAGATCTCTCACTGTCCTAAGGGAGGGGGTATCCGGGCTTGACCTGTTTCTGTGGTCTGCTGTTGTGATTGGCAGGCCAAATAGAACCTTGGGGACTGGTGGGTCTGCAAAGGAAAAGACGATGAGCAGATAATCTGAGCTGTCTACTATGCTTTATGTCTACACAGTGTTTGAAGCTTAGAAAGGAGTTTCCACATACATCACCTCATGTAATCCTCACAGTAACCTTTTCAAAGTAGGGGTGCGTTTCACAGATAAGAAAATGAGGATTGGTAAGGTTAAAGGTTCAACTAAAAGAGTGTCAGAAATGAGGGCAGCACCCATAGCTCAGTGGGTACGCTCACTGTGGCACCACCCACGTACATACACCAAGGCAGGCGAAGTCGAACCCAGCCCCGGCCTCCAAAAAACAATGACAACAAAAAATAGCCGAGAGTTGTGGTGGGCACCTGCAGTCCCAGCTACTTGGGAGGCTGAGGCAAGAGAATCGCTTAAGCCCAAGAGTTAGAGGTTGCTGTGAGCTGTGACACCACAGCATTCTACTGAGGGCGACAAAGTAAGACTCTGTCTCAAAAAAAAAAAAAAAGTGTTAGACATGAGCTTGACTTGGTCTTTGAGTTCAGGAACATGTAAAGTTTGTACTTTGGAGTTCAGACAAAAATTTTTTATATTCTTATATCAACTTTCCGTTCCCATATTAATTCAGCACCTATAATGCAACAGGAGATAGAGCAACAGAGAAGACAATGTGTGTAAAATGAATAATATTAATAAGAAACTGATTATAGCTAGTGGTGCTATAGGTCAGTGGAACCAGGGGCACATTGGGTAAGTGGTTCGAGAGGGCCCATGACTCTGACCTTGGAGAATGGTGCCAGGCATCTCTCCTCTCAGCTGCAGCTTGAGAATATTGACTCCTTTGCTCCTTGGTACAATGCCCATGGCCAACCCCCAGCCCGCCAGGACACCCTCCCCAGCCATGAGGGCCCTCTTTGTAACTCCTCAATGACAGCTTTGCCAAGTTTGAAACATGGAGGAACACCCCAAATTATAGCTTCAGTTATTTTAAAGTAACTAAGGGTGATTATTTCAGACTGTCCTGACAAGAAATCAGGGATTCTCTTTGGCAGTAGGAACTATTTTTACCTGGCTAGGGTGGTCCACCTGGACCTTGTGTGGTCTTTGCAGGGCATGAACTAACCAGGGTCTGTTCCAGCTCTTACCTTTGAAGCTGTGATGAAAACCAAGCTTGCTCCTGGCTCTTGCTACAAAGGGAAAGTAAAGATAGCAGCACCCCCATCCCTTTGGGAAGCCGGCCCTGTTTCCCTGGTAGCCAGGAAGCCATGTAATATGTCATGTCAAAACTAATGACTCCTCTGGGAGATTATCAAATTAAGACCTTTCCATTAAAAGGCCTAATGCTATTGATTAAAGAGCAGACGCCGAAGTCAGAGCCCCCCGGACCCCACAGTTCAATGAATTTATATTCTCCTCAAACCTAAATCTTGAGGTAGAACACATCTGGTGCCCCTAGGAACTCAGGATTCAGACAATAAGCAGAGCCCTCTCCCCTTTTCCTGGAAGGTTTCTGCAGCAGCCTCAGTGAAGAGTGAAGGGCTTGCCTGACTCCAGATCCGGACTCCTGGGCTTTCTGTGTGGCCTGATGTCCCCAATTTTTACGACTAGCAGCTAATGCCACATGCAAGACACCCTAGTGCACAGAGCTGGGCACACAAATGTTACTCATCACCTGACCAAAAAAATGAATAATTTTTCTTATCATTTTGTAATTTTCCATGGTTAGCCCTCTTGGCATTCAGGAAAAACACCACGGAAAGCAATTGAATTTGACTTGCTGCCCTAAACTATTGTTGTAAGGAAGGAAAAATGTCCTTCCTTCTACCCTTCTAAATTCATGGCCGGGACATAACAAAAGACAGATTAACAAGAGAAAAAGCATATAAAGTTATTTAATATAAGTTTTATGTGACATGGGAGCCATCATAAGGAAATGAGGACCTGAAGAAACAGCTAAACCTGCCTGCTTTTTATAGTGGATCTGATTAAAAGGGGGCAGTTTGGGAGAAATGTGACAGGACATGAGTGTGAGGTGGGCAGGGGGGACCTTTGCAGATTCCTCTCTGCCTCCTACCTTCAGGGTGTAGGGCAGGTGCGTCTCACATGAGGGTCTTCTGACATGCTTAGGGTGACCAGATTTTAACATTTGTAAAGCGGGACAACATGGGGGGTGGGGGTGGGATGGGGCCAGGCCAGGACAGGACAGGGCCTGACAACAATGCAAACTTTGATAAACAGTTCTCCATAATCACCTCTCAACAATTATTTGTTATTATTACAGTTTAACATTATAAAATGAACAAAAATAATATAAAACTCATATCCTGGCGAAATAGCCACATGACAGCCGAAAACCGTATATTCCCTGCCTGTTCTCCTGCCCGTTTTTGCATTCTTTCCAAAAATCAGGACTTTTTTAAAACATGGCAGGACGCAGGACAAATTGTTAGAAAGCAGGACTGTCCCGCCAAAAGCGGGATGTCTGGTCACCCTAGACATGCTTCAGGGCAAGGTCAGAGAGTCCTTCCCAAGTTTCAGACCTGCTTCAGGGGAAGGGAGTAGGGGAAGGGCAAAGTGGCCTTCTCTGTCCTTTCTCAAATGCCTTCAGCTGAAAATATTCAATAACCCTAAGGCACCACAGTTTGGAGTGGCACGTCCTAAGCACATCATTACTTAATAGCAAGTCTTTCCTTCCCCCTCTTGACTTTTGTTTCCTGCAAAGGCCCAGTTCCAGTGCCATCTCTGCGTGACGCCTTCCATGAGTCTCCAGGCACAGGCTCTTTGTCTCCACAGCACGTGTACAAATATGGCAGCATCACACAGTACCGTAGTGCGTAAGGATAAGGAATGTGTGTGTCTCCCCCAGCCTGTGCGTGCCTTGGGAGGAAGCACCATGCTTTCTTCATCTCAGTCTTCCCTGTGCTTAGCAGTGTCTGGCAGAGACTAAGAAAGTCAGAAAGTGTTTGTTAAATGAATGATGCAATGAACGGATGAACGGGCAGACCCATTCCTCACTTTGAAATTGCCCTGGCCATGGATTATAAGTTTGAGAACATTGATCAGGATCTTGGCCTCGTTAAACTGATATGATGGAATCCTCCCCCCCAGGCTATGCTTCCCCTGAGAACCTCTCTCTTTTCCACCATCGCCGAGAAGTGGGCATGATGAAAAGAGGAGGTTAATAGGAAAACTGCTTTGACCAGTCACGGAGCCGGAGCCAAAGAACGGAGTGAGATGTATAAAGTCCATAAAAGTCCAAAAAGGAGAGAGGGACCTCCCCCCAACCTACCTGCCAGACCAACCCTGAAGATCAGTAGAGGGAGAGATAAGACAGCCAGAGTAGCCACTTCCAAGGGCAAACTCATGTTCGACTACAGTGGGCAGGGGTTAGGTTAGAGCATTTTGTTCCCACGAAGTACTCCCAAATGGAGAGCATGGAGGCTACATAGTACAATTTTTTTTTTTTCTGTACTTCCTAAAAGAAGCTGCCACTTGTCTCATACCACTACCCCTCCTCAGTCCATGTCGAGTGACTGTGGCACAGTCATGCCTGGGAGAGAGGCTGAGGTTTCCCTCAGCCAAGGGATTTGGGACACACACACACACCAGCATTCTGTTGCCAGGACATTGGGCAGCCCACCAGGGGTGACGTGGTGGCTTCTCTAAGGCCCCCCTCCAGGCACAGTGGTGTCAGTAATTAGAGCTCACTTCTTCCCCCTACCAGCAGAGACCTGTCTCTGTCCCAGCAGAGGGAGGGCAGGCTTGGCTGCTGGCTGCCCTCCTTCCCTCCCCACCAGTGATCCTTCCTTCTGGTTAATGTGGGGCAAAGCCAGGTGCAGGAAACAGCTGAGTTCAACGATGTCACAGGAGTAGGAGGAGAGAGGGTCGGTTGTGATACCAAAGAAATGTTCATTCCGATAAAAGGAAATCAAAGCCCCAAATGATCCCACAGGGAGGAAAGGTGAGCGGGAAGGAAACGAAATGGAAAATACTTGCAAATTGGAAAACAGGCACAGAAGAGGAAGGGACGAATTCGAACTCTTTGGTGCAGGGAGACAGCTGCCCAAAAGGAGGGTCTCTGCAGCGAGGACCTGGGACCCAGCAGGTCCGTGTGGTGTGTCCATGGAGTAAGGATGGCCACTGTGCACTGCTCTTTAGGAAAGAGCTGGCCTAAGCCGGAGTGTCCCCAGCCTGGAATTCTTTCTGTTCTCTATGAAAGTCAACTTAGCAGACCCAGCCACCTCCAAAACTGGGCCAAGTTTCTTGCCCCAAGTAATTTCCTGGTAAGGCTACCTGGGAAGAGCTAGTGGCCAGATACATCCTAGATAGAGAAGCAGAATGCGGGGCAGGTTCCACCAAGCTCCACATCTCGGTGACCTCTTGTCCTTCGAGAGTCTCTTGGGGATTCAGCAGTGTCTTCATTGGAAAGATGAAAGGAGCATTCTTGCTAAAAAGAACGTTTTCCTAAATTCCAGGGCCTCATCTCCTCCCCTTCAGTAGCAGGTTCTTGGAGTCCTGCTAAGTTCTCTAACTCACCCTCTACTGCCCCGTCACCCCATGTAGCCCTGTCACTCCCTCTGCCTTTTCAGCTCCCACACGTGACTGCATTGCTGATTTCTGCCTTTCCCCATCAGGAAGGCCCTTCCTCTTTCTCTTGCTCTGAGCTTCTTCCTGCATGTTGACCCAGCTTCCTGCAGAAGCTTCTACACCGGCCACCTGGGCGTGTCCCCAACATTTGCATTTCCTTTGTGGCACTCCACTGGGCTCCCTTGTGAATGTCATTAAGTCTCTTTCTGATGTTTCTCTCAGGTCACCCTACTCTGAGGGCCCCACAGGAGCTAGCTAAGGCCTCCTTTTCCTGGGCACCTCCCTTTGAGCCCAGGGTTCAGCACAGAGCAAGTGATCCAGCTGACTGGCTCCTGGAGGTCCAGACACCATCAGCCACACAGGGTTTGGGGGCTAAATTACATACTTTGGGAGAGGCCTTTATGAGGTCACCTTTATAAACCAACAGGCTGGACTCTGTTTTTTACCTACTAAATCCACCAGAAGGAGGGAGTCTGAACTGAGACCAACTTCAAATGTTCATTCCCCATCAAAGGGACTTAACACCATGCGTGTGAGGAGCAGTTCAAGGAAGCAGGGGTTGTTCTCCAGGATGAGAGAAGCCTCAGGTTTACACACTGGCCACCTTCCAGGGAAAGCCAGGCAGTCGTAAATAAGGGAGATGAGACCCCGTCCTTGTGCTCCATGGGAGCAGGACCAACGCCAGCGGGAATCCACTCAATGTGGAAAGACTTCAGCTCAATAGAAGAAAAGCCATAGAACAGTCCAGGTTGGCCTGAATCCATTGAGCATCCTGGTGCTAGAAGTGTACAAGGGAAATGTTGTTTTGTTTTGGTTTGGTTTGGTTTTGAGACAGAGTCTCATTCTGTCACCCTGGGTCGAGTGCCATGGTGTCATAACTCACAGCAACCTCAAACTCTGGGGCTCAAGGCATCCTCTTCCTTTAGCCCCCACAGTAGCTAGGCTTTTGATGCCACACCTAGCTAATTTTTCTATTTTAGTAGAGACAGGATCTTGCTCTTGCTCAGACTAGTCTCTAACTCCTGAACTCAAGCTGTCCTCCTGCCTTGGCCTCCCAGAATTTTAGGATTACAGGTGTGAGCCGCTGCACCTGGCCGGTACAAGGGAAAAGTTGAACAACTTACAGAGGAGATTTAAGCATGGAATGGGGAGAGAAGGGAGTGGAGGGGAGGAAGATGGGAATGGACCAGGTGGTCTTCAAAGTCTTTCTGGCCCTGGAGAATCTGGTCATGACTGCAGAAGGACAATGGCTTCCAACAGCAAGGGACTTCAAAGTCCTCCAGAAACAATTGTCCTAGTCATGGCATCAGGAAGTCTAGAAAGAACTCCAGAAATCATTTTCTACAACCTCCCCATCACTTGGCAGCCCTGTCCAACATTGTATTTATCACTGGCCCAGAAATTTCTCCCAGAGCTAGCTGGAATTTCAACAGGGCTGTAGCAGAGGCGGCGGTGGGCTCTGCGGTAGCAGGTGGGGAGGAGAGGCACTTTCTGTGCTGGGCAGCAGGCTGGGAAAAACACTGCTGAGGGCCCCACCACCAGCCCCGGGATCTCTGCAGATGCACCTCTCTGTGCTGGAGGGAGGGAGCTTGGCAGGGAGCTCAGCTGGCAGTGGGGAACACGCATCATTCCATTGTTGAGCAGCCTCGCCAGCTGCTGACAAGGGAGGGGTTTGCAGACACACTGAACCTATGGAGGGATGAAAGTCGCTCAGAGATAGACACACACACTCCCAGAGTTTCCCCTGCTTAAGCTGTTTGGAAGCTCCTGTCATACGCACCTCGAGCAAAGAGAAAGGAGGCGAGTGGGAATGACGGCTGGAAGTTGGGCATGTTTCCCCAACGCTGGCGCTGCTCTGTAATTCCCCTCCTTCATTACAGAAGCTTCCTTTCAAAATAATTGGGGAGTGGCGTGACTCATGATCACGGCGCCTTCCCTCTCTGAGGAGGAAGGAGCTAGTTGGCTTGCTCAGGGTGGTTGAGGGACTTGCTCCTTTGCAGTGCTACACTCAGACCCCTTTGGGGCTGCACGTGCCAGCTAGCGTGGGCCAGCACCTCTGTGACGCCAGCCCTCTGTGCCTTGGAAGCATCTGGTGAGCTCTGAACTCTCTGTACAGGTGGTTGGCATCCTATGGGCACAACCACAGGCTCTCGGAGTGGAGACCGGCCAAATTGCCTTCTTGGTGGTAGAGCGTGATTGGCTGGGCTGGGATCCTGTAATGGAGAGTCTGTGATGCTGGTGACTCCTGCTGGTTAAGCCTTTCATCTCGGCTCTGCCGCTGCCTTCTCAGCCTGCTCCCTCCACAGCCTAGGTTAGAAGCCGGTCCTGGGTCCCCATCACCTGGGCTGACTTCCATCTCTAATCATCACACTGTCGGGGCCCTGTCTGTTTGCTGTCCCACCTGATACAGTTGATTTTGAGATCCTTGTGGAGGTCCTCTCCCCGTAGTGTGAAACCAAGACAGTCTGTGCTGACATTACAAATTGCTCCAGGGCAGGGCAGGGCTGGGACCAAGGTCTACACTAAAGCACCCACGGTGCAAAATGCCATGAGGTACGCACTCTCGGCCCCTGCAGCCCAGCTCAGCACCCAAGAATAAACGCCTCCTGGAAACCCCACGAAGATGGCCCCAGGGCACGGAAAAGGAAAGAATGTTAATTGTTGAGAACCAACTACAGAGTGTCACCACATTAGTTCTTTTATCTTCCAAGTAATTCTATAAAATAGGTACTGACATCCTCATATTAAACGTGACAAATTGAAGCTTGGTACAATTTTGCACCAAGTCTTCTTAATGCCAAAGTCCCTGCTCATCGCAGGACACCAGGTCAGATGAGAGAGGTCTGAAGGGACGTCCTCTGAAGGGACAGTGGCCTCACCATTCTGGAAATGAGGTTGGAGGTACTCGGCGGGTGTGGCTGGGTCTGGAGTGCATCTACACTTACCAAGCTTCCTGGGAGGTTCCCTTGCATGGTCTGGAGGTGAGGACGCTGCACTTCTTCAACCTCCCTTAGCAACCTGATGGCACCTCACAGCTTAGCATCAGGAAGTCCTCCCTTGGGTCTACCCTAATCTACAGACCTGTTCCTGCAAACCCCTCCGTCTCAAGTGGGCCTCCTCGGACACTCCCTACAGGCCCTCCTGCCCAGGGTGCAGGCTGCCAAGTTGTGCTGCTGCTGGGGCTTGGGAGGGACCCCAGCACTATCTTAGGGGTCTGCAGACTCAGAGACAGATGAGTGGCCACCAAGGATGGGGGGCTTTGTCAGCAGCCCCTAGGCCTGGATGGTTCTGCTTCCCCACCCATCTCTGGCTCCAGCCTTTACTTCTACACCCTGTCGCTACCAGCATCACCATGGGAGGGGAGCAGGTGCCAGGTGGGCCTGAGCAGGCTTCATGCACCCCCACACACAACCCGCAGTGGCAGAGTGGGAGCAATCAGGACAGCCAGCCATGCTCCAGGTTCTGAGAGTGCTGAAGCTGATTCAGCGCTCGGGAGGGGTTCCGGGGTGGTGAGATCAGCAGGTGGCCCAGCTTGGAGCCAATCTGTCTACCTGGATGGAGAGACCATTGGCCCACCCAGGAAACAGGGCTCAGGAGAGGATTATGCCGCCCTTCCCAGCTGCCACCACCCTCACTACCTCTCACCTGACCTAAGTCCTCAGGACAGTCCTCAACAGCCCTGCCCCCACCCCCAGACTGCCTCCAGCCTGCAGTACCCAGCCTCTGCATTGACTCTCCCAGCAAGAGGCTCTCCTGCCCACACCCCTGCACTCATTGAACAAAGGACAAGCCCCTTACCTAGCATCCCTGGGTGCGTGCAGGGTTCTCTGCTGCTCCCCTAACACATCTGCATTGTCCCATCCCCCAGCCACCCCCACCCACCCATCTCCAGTGTCCACCTGCCCTTGGTTCTGACCTTCATCTGCCGGTATGATTCATCTCTGCAATTCATTTCAATTGCTGTCACTGTCCTCCTTCTCTTAGCCCTGCCCTTGGCCTCCTGGAGCCCCTTGCCTAGTGCTGGCCCGTGGTGTCTGTGTTCCGGCACACAGCTCCCACACTGATCTAGGAATTCCTTGAGGGCAGAGCTATGCACTCCTCATCTCTGTACTACCCCTGTGCCCACTGAGCCCTAACAGTCTCTCAGTTTCCACATGTACAAAGTCATCAAAGGAAGTTAGTGGTGCTGAATTCAGATAGGAATCAGTTTTAATTTACAATGCTGCAGAAGGCTCTTGCTTCAGATGGCCTTTGTGGGCAGGAAGTTCTACCTCACATCTAGCCCAATTCTACCCGGCTTGAGGTTCATTTTCATTCCTCAGTGGAGATGGAAAGCAGCGCATCATGTTCCCCTAAATAATAACACCTCTCAGGCTTTAACGCTATCATTAAATCACTTCCCAGCCACCTTTCCTCTTCAGGCGAAGTAATCCCAGTTCTTTTCATGTTCTTTCAGAATGTTATTCCCAGCCCTGTAATTAGCTTGGCAACCCTTCTAAATTCTCCTCAACTTCTCAACATCCAGAAAGAAAGGGTTCAAGAGGGAACCAGAGAGCCCACATTGATGGCCTACTAAGTGCCAGATTAAAATTGATGGCCTACTAAGTGCCATGTAACCCTTGCTACATGTAACCTGATCACCAGGAAGGTTGCTACTCTTCACCCCTTTTCACAGATGAGCAAATAGAGGCTCATTATGCTTGACAAGGTTTCCCCACCTCAGCACTATTGGCGTTTTGGTCCACATAATCTCTTGTTGCAGGGGAGCTGGCAGTGCCTTGTAGATGGTGCGAAGCGTCCCTGAACTCAGCTCACTTGCCAGTAACAACTCCTCTTCCCTTCCTGACAATTTCACCAACTAAAAATGTCTCCAGACATTACCAAGTGTCCTCTGGGGATAAAATCATCCCCAGTTGAAAAACCACTGTGTTAAAGAAACTGTCCAGAGATCAATTAATTTATAACTCACAGATACTGAACGCAGATCTGTCAGCGCCAAAGAATTTTCGTTCCACTACCTGCCTACAATCTCCTCAGACTAAGTCTCATCAGGGAAAATAACGGGAGAAGGTCATTACATTTTCTACTTTCTTCACTCCTTACCCCTACATTTAATTCACCGTATGTGTCATTGGAATCCCCTAATAGATTATTCTGCTCCAAGTCCAAAACCACACTCTCCAAGTTTATCCAGTTTGAAAACCTTAGTCTTTCTGGGTCCACTGTGACCACAGGTATTTTTCTTTCCCCAATCAATTGCTCAGTATCACGAATTTCGGGCCTACTGCAGAGACACAGCAGAGGAAATAGAACACGGATCCCCCCTTCAAGAACGAAAGGTCTAACCTGGGAGCGGGATAGACACATGAGCAGTTCTAACACTTACTAAGAAATGCACCAACCATCCTACGTAGGCCCCATTCCTACGCAGGTTGTTGGAAAGCAGGAAAACAGAGTCCGCGGAGCAGTTGATTAGACGCCAGATGCCAAGCAGTCGGGGCGAGGAGTCAGCCGAGACCAGCCCTTGGCACGGTGAAGACGCTGCCATGAAGCAGATAAATATTGTGGACGGCAAGTTGTGACAGGGACGTGCAAGCTGATGGGACGCATGGTAATGGAACCAGGTGTCTGCAGGCTGCATTTGCTATTTCTGTGCCCCAGACCAGGCCTGGGAGCCACGTTCTGCTCTGAGGCAAGCTCCCACTCC
>NW_003852503.1:4662233-4683495 GCF_000181295.1 Otolemur garnettii | reverse complement strand
CTTACCTTTGCCCCCCTGTCCTCTCTCCCAGATACAATGTAAGATCCTAGGAGGGCGGGGACTCTCCACCTAGAAGAGTGTCTGGCACAGAGAAATAATAACATTGTATTCAAAAACTAATAATAATAACTAGTATTGATTGCATGCTTATGAAGAACCAACCATTGCTCTAAGTGCCTAATAAATATCAGCTTGTTTGATCCTGACAAGCCTAGGGAACCAGAGGCGACTCACACAGCAAGTAAAAGCACAGGTGGGGGTGGGTATGGTGGCTGCGGCGGCGGCGGCAGAACTGGTAAAGCTGTTTGGGTGGTGCCAGGACAGGCAGAGCAGGTGGTTCCAGAACGTGGGCTTTAGAGGAGGACCTGGATTGGAGTTCTGGCTCCATCACTTATCAACTGGGTGACCTTGGGCAAATGACTTCTCTTCCCTTGGCTTCAACTCCTTTTCTATGGAATGAGGATAATTATAACCTCCATGTCACAGAAGTGCGTGACAACCGCATGAACTAACACAGGGAGGGCAGCTCCAGCACAGAGGTGTCTGCTGTTGTTATTATTATTCTTATTGTTATAGCCCTCTTCCAAGAATCAGCCACCCCTGCTTCCTGGCCCATCCCGCCCCAGCCCCCCATCCTCCTGCCTGCAACCCACCTCCTTCCACATCTTTAATCAAGCAGAAGAAAGCCTGAGTGCATTACCCCGAGAAGAGACACTTCAGCTGCCACCTCATTTCTCCTCTTCCAACAAACGAGCCCTAAAACGGATAGATTCCGCATGTCACAACTCACTTAAAATAACCCAGGATCTTGGGACCAGAGAGGAGGTGGAATCTCTGCTCAGGTATTTACTGAGCATTGAGGACTCCAGGATATAAGAATGCAAGGGAAGCCAGGCTACGTGCGAGATGACTATCGTCTCTTCTCTGCTGCTGCAGAGATCTGCTGAGCTCTTTCATTAGACATCTGATGCTGCTGTAGGGAAAAAAATACACAGCAGCCTCAAAATGTGGGCATGAAGCGACCTCCTGGGGAAAGCAGCTTTACGGTGTGTCAGCTGCTAGTACTAAGCGCTCAGCCATCCACTGCTTCTTTGTAGTGTTGGGCTTCCCAGCACACGACCTTTATTCAATCCAGGTTTTGCAGGGTACCAGGGGTGCTAAACCCTCCTCATTTCTCGTGCTTCTGTAGCAGTTGGGATCTGTGGCAGCTCCTTCTCCCTGGCTTTCATCTCTGCATCCCTCCATTTCTGCCCACAGCACTGAAGCATCAATTATATACTCCAATTATGTGATTATACATATTTTCACTAATTAATAATAATTCTTGCTACTCATTCTGCCAGCTCCCATTGGAGGACTTCAGAGGGCGTTTGGGAGGCTAACTCCCAGCTTTGCCACCTGGGAAGGAATGGCCAAGGCCTGTAGAATTCCTGGGATAAAAGGGAAACTGAGGCACCATAGGGTACTTCCTTCTGATAAAGACAACTACTGACTCAGCTTTGTCTTGATAGAGGATTTACTCAAGAAAACAAGCCCACTGGATATTGCTGCTGTCTTGAGCCATGGCAGGAAGAAGAAAGGAGTTTAGCCCAGAGGTAGTTACTTTGTAGGTGTTAAATTAGCTGTCATTAAGTTTAAGATTTCCTCTTATTTACAGAAATCTGGATTTTTTTTAAATTTTTGGTTACATATCATATTATGTCCTTCCCCCTTTAGACTTACTTACTAACAAGCTGTGAAAAAAAGGTACTTATGATTTGGATAAGGCATAGTTCTTTTTCCCAGGCTATATGTCCAAGCAGGACGGGACCTGGGCAGTGACCCCGTCTAATCTATCCAGTTTTCAGAAGCAGAGGCTTGAAGCCCAGAGCCAATGCAAACTACAAATATATCTCAATTGTTATGTCTATTATCAAACCCACTTATCAAAACAATACTGTCAGGCAAATTTACTGCCCCCATATTACAGGGGAAACCAAGGTCTTCAGAGTGACTTCCCCCCAAACCACACTGCTTTTAAGTGACAGAGCTATGACTAAAGCCAGGTTCCAGTACATTCCAAAACCAATGCCTTTTCATTGTGTCATGTCAATAACACCGCCAGTTAGTGGCAGAAGACTCCAGCACTTTGATGCCTATGACAAATCGGTGAGCTCTTGGAATAGGAGATAAGCCAAACTGACAAGGAGAACAAGACATTCCATGCTTAAACTGAGTGCTCTTGAAGCCAAATTTCATTTTCATTAGGTGCAGTCAGAGAGTCGTCCTGCTCAATGAAAAAAAAAAAAACCAATCAAAGCAGTTTTCAGACTGAACAGACTAGTCAGTTGATGGACCTGCCTAGTTTGGGTCAAATAGTTCATCCAAGCTGAGTTAAAGCTGTGATGCCTGCAGGTTGAGTGATGTTGAGATTGTGTCTCCACACCCAGCAGCAGAAGCCTTGCTGAACTTAGTCCTGCCACCAGAGCCCATGCACCACCAGCGTCCATGCACCACCAGCAGCCATGCACCACCAGCATCCATGCACCACCAGCAACCATGCACCACCAGCAGCCATACACCACTAGCCTCCTTGCCCAGCTGAATGGCACCACAGCCAGCACACAGAACTTGGCCTGTTGCTACCTTAGCTCCACCCCCACTACACTGGGGAGACAGAGGGTCAGGATCAGCTCCAGGAGTCCACAGCCAAGGGCAGAGCCTCAACGGACTTGGACAGTCTAGGCAGGCTCAGAACTTATGCCCAGGAATAAGCAAACTTAACAAAATGAGGCAAGGCTCTGGGTCTGCCATTCTATCAATTCTCCACTCTACAGGTACCTGCAGGACAGGGAAGCCCCACAGAAGCAGCCACCAGCCAAGCCCTGAGCCACTCCCATCACAGAAGCAGCTCTGAGAATCCTCCCTGTCACTTTCCCCAGCTGCTTAGATCTAAAAAAAAAAAAAAATGACAGAATCCTAGTTATCTAGTTCCAACTCAGAGATTGGATGTGAGCTCTCCAGCAGCTTTGTATCCATCCTTTTCATAGAACTGATTTGCTACATTGTGTATTAACATTCTGTATAATCCTCCACTGGCTCTGAGAAGTTGACTCTGTTAAAGTTCGTAGGAAGATGCCGTTACACACACATAGATACAAATGTTCAATAAATACATGAAAAGATGTTCAACATCATTAGTCATGAGGGAAATGCAAATTAAAACCACAATTAGATGACACTGGACTCTCATTAGAAGGGCTAAAATGTAAAAGATGGAAATCTAAGTGTTGACAAGTCCCTGGAGCACTGCACGTGTACTGGGGCTGCATGACAGACTCTCATGGAGTCCTACGGCAAGTGGGAAACTCCGCAACCACCACTTTGGAAAAGCAGGCAGTTTCTTTAAAAGCTAAACCTACATTTACCTTAAATCCCAACAATTCCATTGCTAGCTATTTACCCAAGAGATGTGCAAACGTGTCTGCGTGAAGATCCGCACATGAATGTTCATAGCGAATTGATTTGTGATACCCCAAATCAGAAACAATTCAAATGCCCATCCTTAGTAGGTAAGTGAATACACAGATCACAGTGGAGCTATAAAAAAAAAATGGAGGATTGTTCAGGGAAAGAAAGGAATGATCTATTCAGAAATTCAAAAAGAAAAAAAGGACACATTTCAAAAAATATATACCAAGTGAAAGAAGACGGACACGAAAGGGTGTCGTACATGCTTCCGTTTATATAAAAGTCTCGAAGAGAGAAATCTAATCTATCGTGACAAGAAAGAAGATCAGTGATTGCCTGGGACCAGAAGTGGTGGGAGATTGAGTAGCAAGAGCACCAGGGAAGCCAGGGGGTAATGGAAATGTTTATATCTTGATTGTGGTGGTGTTTACAGAAGGGAGGACATTTTTCAAACCTTGCTGAGCTCTACACACTTAAAATAGGTCTATAAACTTTAGTTTATGGGTCTATACCTCAGTAAAGCTGGGGAGAGGCCATGTATAAGATTAGCATGAACATGCTTAATTTGGGATTGAAATAACCCTAAATTAGTAACCTTTAAATTTAATCCACATTTAGAATGAAAAGAACAAATGTCAAATCTTCAAAGAAGAAAATACACACACACACGAACACACACAGATGCTGGTATGATGATGGACTCAGTCCTGGGGACCTAAGATTGCCTGGAAACTACCCATAAGGAGGTTCCTTAAAGAGGTAGAATATATACAAAGGAAGAAAATCAAGACAAAGGAATATGTTTGCAGCAGCCATAGCTTTGTCCCAAACCCACTGCAGAACTATAGTATGCTAAACAACACCCTCTGGAAGGTTCCATTTGCTAGACTGGGCAGCCTGGAATGGTATCAAATCAAACAAGTCCCTTCCTGCTCCCAGCACCCAGACCCAAGTCTCAGAACCTGCCCTTTCTGCCTAAGACTCACCCAGCAGCACCAGTGGAAAGGGAACCAGAGAGGGGCATTCACCTACTCAGATTTATTTCACTTTCTAGGGCAACACTCACCTGCATGTGCACTCATCCATGACCTTACCCCCAAACAGGGTCACACATTCAAATTCCTACAGGGGACTATGTGGTAAGGTAAAGGAATGGGCCAAGTGGGTCTACTATGAGACAAGAGGGAGTAGTGGGGATTGGGGCAGGCCCAGGAACACATAATCTGTGTAAAACAAGCCCCATTCTTCAAAGCCAGCTCATGATCTGGCTTTGTGGGAAGGTGGATCCTGTGTTGTCAGGCTTTCTGCTTTTTCCAGAAGAGCCAAAAGTTAGAAGTATATGTGAACGCTCTCAAATTTTAATATTGGCAACCAATTCAAAAAATGTGAAACGTGGTGTGGACCAAATACCATGCTCAGACCAAAGCAATGAAGAGCCACCAGGTGGTGAGACCATCCAAGAGACTAACATCCCCTTGGGACAGGCACCATAGCAGGGTCCAAGGGCTGTATTCCCCACTGAAAGGATCTGGCTGATCCTCCTTGTCAAAGCATAAATCAGCATTCCAAGAAAGTTATTTTCCAGCCCATCCTTGAAGTCTCCAATGACTAGAAAATTGACCATTCCATCAGAGGACTCTGCATTCTCTCCCTGCCCTGCTTCCACCGGGGCCGGCCATCTACATGGCCCCTGCTCCAGGAAGCTTTCCCAGAGGCCCACGTGCACCCCAGAGACTCCTTACCTGGGCCTCCCTGGCCCCCTAGACTTCCTAATCTCAATTCTTCCCACATTGCATTACTCAGCTGTCTTCCCGCCATGCTACAAGCTCCTGAGAGCAGAGGTTGTGCCCAGCAGTTAACACAGTCAGTGTTATCACTTAGCCTTTTTTAATTGAAAGTGATAAAACAAATTCCCTCGGACTGTCTTAAGTCCCCCAGAGATGTATTCTCCACATTGGTGACCAGGAGGGCACAGGCTGGACTCAGGCACAACTGAGACTGGGGTTCAGCCACCCACACCTGGTGTCACCCCACCTCTCCCTGCAGTCGACTTCTATCTTAGCCCAGCTGGTGGCAAGACGATGGCCAAAGAGAGACAGTATCAATAATGTAATAACACTGCATTATTAATCCTCATTTTATAGAAGAGAAAACGGAGGCACAAAGGTGTGAAGTGCCTTGCTCAAGATCACACGTGCAGTGAAGGAGCAAGGTGACGAAGAAGCAGCTGGCTTCCCGAACCTGTGCATATAATTCTGTCCCTGAGGTGAGCCTTTCTCTTGGCCAGTTCCCAACGTGGCCTCTCACGGCCAGGCAGCCTTTGTCCAAGTGGTAAAATTACTGTTTTCTCCCCACCCCGTGAAATGTCAACAGCATATAACGGTAGCAAGTGAGCAGAACAACTTCAATAAAAAGAGAATGACACAGAGGGCAGTAGCCCGTAGCACGTGCCACTCCCCAGCCTGGCAGGAAGCAAGGTGTTTGCCCCTCCCCCGTGTTTCCTGGGAGATGTCCGCTGACCGCTGTCCTCCAAGCCCACATCTGGGGAGTACAGTGGGAAAGATGAAACCTCTGGAAAGAAGCTCTCTACTTGATGGGCCAGTGGGGATTATGGATTGATTGTCTTCAATGACTGGCACCTTAGATAGATTATTTGACAGATTTAGCGTTTCTCTTGTAGAATAATTCTCCCGGATCCCTGGTTGGCTGCCCTGTGGGTTAGTACCCGAAGCCCCAGTGGCCTCCTGGATTCCACCTTGCCTGGGGGAGGGGAAGGGATTATGTGGCTCCCTGACTCCAGCTGTGTCCCCTGCATGGGGAGGGTTCATCATAGGGGGTGCTTGGAAAAGCAGGAGGGGACCAACGTATTCCCAGGGTGCCCACATTCCCACCGTAACTCACGCTAATTTGAGGTTGGAAAAGTCCGTTTAGCTTTCTGGCCCAGCAATTCCTCCACGTTTCTGGCTGCTGTGATTTCAGGTCACAGGCAGGAAGTGGCTCTCTCAGTAAAGCCTAATGTAAATGCCATCTGCTTTCAAGCAAGCCAGTTTCCACCTAAGCTTGTCACTTTCTAATAGGACCTTACTGAAGGTCCCTTCTCTTTTCCCAGGACTCCAAGCTTTCAGCCATGGTCCGTGAGTCCACACCGCCCAGCACACCTGCTCAGCCAGCATGCAAGTGTCATCTCCCACCTGTACATCCCCACTCCTAGAGCTAACATCTACATCAGTTCTATTTAAAAATCACAGAAGAAAACTACCCCAAAATGCCAGGGTCTGCCTCCAGTCACAGCTGGATTGAAGGGCACAGCTATGTCATCAGCACCGGGTCTTTCTGTTTCTTTTTTTCCCACGTTTTGGTCTCTTTACAGGTTCCCTGCGGTTGCCCACAATTCCAGACCCACATCCTCACCAGTGAGTGTCCAGCCAGGTTAAATATAGAGCTTTTTTTCTCCAGTAGTCAAATGAAAACTCCTAATCCACTCTTGCTGGTCCAAATCTGTCGTGCGCTCGTCTTTGAAGGAATGATAGTGCCTTGGAGATGCAGCACTCTGATTGACAAGCCCGACCACACACCTACCTGGAGGTGGAGTCAGTCCAACCTTAAAGAAATGCAGTGGGGAGAGGGTGTGCGGGGGAGTAGAGGCTGGGCACCCAAACGACGGAGGGCTACACTATGGGTGCTCGACGGATATTTATCCTGTGCAAGAACAAATCAACTGACTCTCGTAACCTGAGTGATTCAGTATTCTGGAAAGAAGTAAGATGTATCTTTCCTTCTTCCCTAAGCAAAGAGGTCGTCTGAGCCAGCAGAAAATGCTGTGTTCTAAGAACGTGGGTGCATTGACAGTGAATTCTCACTTATCTATATATGGCGGACTATCGGGATTATCCAGGTCAAGTGTTTAACTCTGGGCTGGAGTCCCCTGGTCCTGCAGGGTTCCAAGCAAAACCCCAGCGGGCCAGACTAAATCACTTAGAATGTCTCTTCAGTCAACAAGCTTGCGGTTCACTCCAGCCACCAAACAGTGTGTGCTCGGGGAGTGTTGGTTCATGCAAATGTTTGTCTGAGCAAAGCAGGCCCAGGAAAGCAAATCCACTTTTGGCAGAAGGTGGCAGAGAGTAGGGCCAGGGTGGGAGCCCATAGCAATCCTCCCAGAGCCTAACCAGGGACGGGCACATGGGCATGAGTGTACCTCCTATGTGGTTTGGGATTAACTACCTTGCTGTCTCTGACCACCAGCAGGAATACTGGGGGCCTGACAGTTCCAACAGGACAGTCACACTAAGTAATCTGACAGAAACTACAAAAAGAGTGTGTATGCTAACTGTTGCTATCCACAAGACTCTTCTGAAGAGTCTTGCTGCGGGGCCGTGTTGGGGCAGCTTTCCTAGGAGCAGATTCTGAGAACAGCATATGTGTACAAGGCATTCATTATGGGAATGCTACCCGCAGTAACCAACCAGGTAGCTAGTGGGCAATTCGAACAGAGAAGGGGAAGAAGCTGATTCCAGGAAGGTCGCAGCCTCAGCCTGAACTGATGGAAAACTCTGGAGTGTAAATTACATGGTGAAAGGTGTAAGCGGTGGTGCCCAGAGACCAGGATGCAGAGGACATGTTCAGGCCAGGTGTATGGAAAGGGGAGGGTGACCGCCTGGGCAGTGCAAAGGTGGTGGAGATCCCTTTTATATGGATGGGGCCATACAGGATGGGCAAATTTCTCAACTTGCCTAGAAAGTTAGGGTCTTTGGTCTGAACTTCTCAGGGGAGTGGACTAGCCAGATCCTTTGTCTTAGGAAGAAAGGAGGACGGGGGGTAGGGGAAAGGTTTATGTGTGGCTGAGCTAGGCCCCCACATACACAGCAGAGAGAATTTTTTTATTCCCATCTTAAGGCAAAGGTACAGGGCTTTTGTACCTCTATACCAGTAGTGGTACACTCCTAGGCACATCCAGTTGGGCCCAGAGCCATCCCCTACAGGCTGCAGATGGGAGCTACAGCAAATCACAGAGAAGCAGGGGGCACCATGCACGGAGCAGAATGAGGGACACCAGGGACCTGGGAGGGCACGGCCTATGTCCACTACAGGTGCAGAGGTGCCCCAAGCCCCTTGGGAGCAGAGAGAGGGAAGTGGGGCTTGCAGTCCCCTGAACTTCTACCTTCTAGATGGTTCCCTACAGTTCCCCCACTTCACACTGTATGATCTCTCTTGGTTCTATCTCTCCAGGCTGCCCCAGGCTGGACGCAGGGAGTGAATCTTGCAGGAATCTTCCCTCCCACTCCCCGGCCCCCAGCCCAGCACCCCAGCAGCGGGCTCTGCTGAGCATTCTGCCTTCCCTGGCATGTGCCACTCTGCCACAATTTCCTGTTCAACAGACGGATTATAGCAAGTTCATGTTCTGTATCAATCACGGCACAAATCATTGAGTATCTCGACTGCGGGGAGAGACACCTGTGTACTCTCAAAAGGGCTGGGTGCTCTTCCTCTGCTGAGAGGACTCGTGCTGCCTTAGCCTCACTGACAGGAGTCCCAGCCACTCCAGGGCCTAAAGCCAGCAGCCGCACCCTGCTTACTGGGTAGCATGGAGGTTATGCTCATTTATCTAGACCCTCTGCAGGGTCCTTCCCCAGGCCGCAGCTTTAACCGCTGATCTTCAGAAGCGAGGTACAGGAGGCCCTTCCAACATCCAGCTCTGAAATCATCTACAGGAAAAGCTGGTTGACATCTACTCAGGGTCTCAACATGTACAGGCTCAGCCCCCACTTCAAGGGGGCCATAAGCTACCCTAAGATCATCCCCCCAACCCTGCCACCAGTTCCGATCTCTTGAGACTCTCAGCGCTTTCTAACACTCACAATAACCCAGCGAGGTTCACGTTTTCATCATCATTTTACAAAGGAGGCACAGAGAAGCCCAGTGGCTTGCCCAAGGTCACACAGCTAACCCCAGCAGGGCTGGGTTTCAAACGCCAGTCTGGCTGGCTCTGCAGTCAACATCATTACCCGCCCCGCTATATTCTTTGCCTTTCAGCCGAAGTTCTCCCTCTGGAATGCCGTTCAGCAGTTTAAGCGCCTTCTGATATCTAAATTAATTCCCTCTATTTGTAACTCAAACCCTCTTGCTCTCCTCTCTTCATTGACTGGTGGACAGATGTTTGCTCAACCCACTGCCTTGCTTTTCCAAATACGCTTTCAATGTTTGTTTTTAGCACATACGGGGGAGAACAGGGGGTGAGCATGAGCCTCCCCACAAGATGGCACAGAACGCAGCCAGGACCCTGTGCAAATAGGGAGCCACTTACACCAGCCTGAGAGTGATGCCCCTTAGATCGTGTGCCCAAAGTGCCTCACCTGCCACACCTGGTCCAGGCCTGATGTGCGCACCTGTGCATGTACACACACACACACATGCACACACACACACGCAGTGTGTGAGCACATCCCCATCTTCTCTCCATCCTGTGTCCAGCCCCCTGCACTCTGTCCCAGCCTCACCCCTTCCTGACCTTCCTGCCCGCAGCTTTCTAAATCCCCACTCCCTCTCTCCATGGATTCATCTTATCTTACATGTGGTACACCCGCAAAACCTCTCCCCAATTCCAGTGCCCTGGGTCCCAGAGCTGAATGCCACGGTTCCCACAGAAGCTACCATGGAAGACTGATTGTGTTGTGATTTTCAAAGGAAGTTGAAATCCCATCTTTACTGCTTTCTAAATGAGCCTTATAATTTTTCCCCATCTACAGTGTCCCTGCACACTGCCTCCTCTGTGTGTGTGGGAGCATGTGAGCTCTGTCCATGCGAGCCAGCAGCCAGGCTGGCCACTTGCCTCTGGTAGACCTGAGGGAAGGACGGATCACCCCAGCAAGACTGAGTGTGAACTTCATGGCCAGGAGGCACAGCCACGCAAAGCAGCCTCTCCCCACCCCATGATGGGTCCCTCAGGTGGGAGCCTCTGAAACAGAACTGACTGGACGAAGCCTGAGTCTACGAGGGGTTGTCCTGGGTCAGACAAACCCAGTCTATCAGAGGGAGCCAAGGCTGAAGGCCAGGAAGGGGGCCCCGGGCGGGGGGGTGGGGGGTCAGTAGAGAGCTCTGGAAAGCCATGGTGTATGGATTTGAGGGCAGGTCAGGACAAAAGACATCCTGGTGGAAAAGTCACATTAAGATCTAGAAGAGAAGCATGTGGTGGAGTGGGGAAGTAGGGAAGAGGTGAAGGAGGAGAAGACTGGGTTTGGGGGTACTGTGGGTGATAGGCACAGTGACTGCCCCTAAGGGTCTGGCCATCCAGAAACCTCTGACCTCTCCAGGCCTGCTTATCAGGGGAGGGAGGGAACTAGAGACCATTCCTCCCTCAGTAGGAAAAGGGAGGATTGAACCCATTGAAGGGCCAATCCTTATGCCTGAGAAGCAGGTCCCCAAGTATCTGGCTCCAGCTGGAGGCCGTGGCCTTGGATGAGTGGGCTGGAAGTCCACCTTTCTCTGCTACCCCAGAGAAGGCAACCAGGACCCAAAGCTGCAAACAAAGAAGATCAAGAACTCCACACCCTAAAATAATTGGGTTTGGGTTACTGAGAAGCTCCCGCCCACCCCCAGCCCACATGCCACTTACTGCTTGCTCTTGTCTGCGCATGTGAGCCACAGGCCTGGAAAGGGGCGATAGCTGCTCCTCCCTTCTCCCTCTTCTGGAGAAGGAGCTTCAACTCATCAGATGTCACAACTGGGGACACACTTAGAGACTCACTTAGAGATTGGGAAAGCCTACAAGAGGGCGACCAGGGGACCTCGCCCCCAGCAAGAGGCCGTCCTCTTAGGCAGCAGGGCTGAGAGGCCTCAAGCTCAACAGGGGAAGGAAATGGCTGGGGGAGTAGCCTACACACCCACTGCTGATGTGGCAAGGACAGATGCGTTTTCAGTGGGTCAAGGGATACTGCAGAGAGTGGAGGCTCAAGCCACCTTGCTGGTGGCCCGCCCAAGGTGGCAGCCTGTGAGGCAAGGAGACCCTCCTCCCACAGGAAGAGAGATCAGGAAGGAGTCGAGCTATAGTAAGTCTCCCACTGCCTTGGGAAGCTCTTTGGTGGGTGAGTTAGCATTACCCTAAGAAGCAGTGCCCATGCAGAAGTCCTCAGTGACACACAGGACAAGGTAGGAGGTGATGGTTTGTTCCCCACCCTCTTCTCACCTGCACAGTGGGGCCTGGGACAGCAGCCCCTAGGCCTGCCAGATGGACCATGTCACTTGTAGGGAGGGCAGGGAGGAGAAGACCACCTCCCAGCCCACTCCAGCCCCAAGCCCCAGGCTGTCCTGCTGTGAGGAAAGGTGAGTTTCAAGCTGATACAAGATAGAAGTCTTGAGCTCTATTTATTTAATAATCAAAAAGTTATAGAATCTGCCCAAGAAGTTGTCAAGAGACAGAAAAGGGAGATTCAACAGAGTATGACTGAAAGCAGTGACATGAGAAAAAAATTTTTAAATGAATATTTTATGTTAGTGCCCAACTGAATCGAGCTTGAATGATAAATCAGTTACACAAGGGACAGAGACTCCCTTAGACAAGCTCAAGTAGGAATGTGGGGATGGAGGGGAGTGCACAATTAGGAGATGTGCAGAATAGTAAATAAGGGAGACAGAATCCCAGGGAAATCTGGCAGCGGGAGGAAGCTTCCAGACAGGAAAACCTTGGGGGCTAAGGCTATCTAGTCCTCCAGCCACCTCATGACATGGCAGAGCTTTATTGTTGGGGTTAAAATCTTGGCTCTGCTACTCCCTGGCTGTGTGTGCTTGGGAAAGCCCTTAAACACCCCTGTGTGCCTTAACTTCCTCATCTGTAAAATGGGAGACTAGCACCTGTCCAGGGAGCAGTTGTGAGAACTGAGTCAGTCAAAATGGTACAAGTGTTTGAGTAGCGCTTGGCATTGTCCCTCCCCCCTGGTGTCCATCTACCAGCTGGTCTGCTCTACTGCTCTCCCAGGCCCTGCAGCTCTCTCTGCTTCTCCTCTGTGGCTACTGACCCCCTGACCCCTACTGGGCCTTTTCTCTACCTCCCCACGCCTCTTCCTCATCCATAATGGCAGCTCTGACCCATGGAGGCTCAGACTCCTCCTGGAGGCCTCTTGATCTCTGTGTACCCTTTAGCTTCTGCTTCTGGGCCTCCGTCTGACACTGTCTGGATTTCCCAGTTTTATTTCTCAGGAACAAGAAGCTGAATGTCCCAGCCTTCCCAGTTTGGGCATAGCCCTTCACAGGCCACTGAACGGTGGTGTCCGGGGAGGGAGGAGTCACATGATAACACATATAAAACACAGTCAGTGAAGGCTTCTCCTTGGGCAGGGGCTGCAGGCCTGGAGAGTGGGGCCCAGATCCTCTTAGAAGGGACTACGAAGGCCCCAGGATTGGCATGTCTTACACAAACATGGAGATGCATTCACTCTGTCTCGAGGCTACCGTGAAGACACACACAGGAATGGAAAAGAAATTAGGAAGACTCTATCAGCAGTAATTGGTTAAATCCCATCTATGTGCTCAGGACTTGCAGAGTGATGATGGGTCAGCAGGTGGCAGGGAGGGAGGTAAGGACTAACAGGGCTGGAGAGGAGGCAGATTCCAAGAGGATAGAGTCAGCAGCCCTGGGAGCTGCCAGAGCCAAGACAGATCCGGGTGCCTCACCCCTCACAGCATGGCGCCCCTGCCCTACTCCCACCTAAGCTTCCTCTAGGTTCTGCCCGCCCCTCACCTGTCATCCTCCCTTCAGGAGGGAGATCCTCTTAAAACCTACCGGTCCACCCCAGAGCACCCTTCACCTTCTAGGATGGCTCCAATGTCATCTTCCCCTTAGATGAAGATTTCCTGGGCCCCAACAGCCACTCAGTCCTTCAGCCCCACTTTTGGGTCTGCATTCTGTTTGCTGTTTATACATCAGCCACCCCTTTCTGGCTGAGCTCTTTGAGGGTGAGAATCTCTGCTCACTCAGCACATATTCTGGCCCCTGGTTGTGGCTCAGAAAAAACTTCGTAAAATGAAATGATTGACTAAAAAAGAGCTGAGGCTTCACTGCAGAGGGAGCTCTAAGAGGGAAAAAATTTGAACAGATAAAACCAAGAAATGATGGACATTCAAATGGAGTACACAGCATGGGCAAGGGTGGGGAGGTGGGGGTGCCACACTGACTCAGGAACACCCTCTGCCATCTCTTTCCTCTGGGGCCAGGCCCTGCCTCCCCTATTCCCTCCCACCCCACGTCCTCCTGGCACCTGCTGTTCTGACCCCTGCCCAGGGCTCACTGAGAGCCCAGCCTGGATCAAGCCAGTGTGGGTCAGGACTGATGATGCTGGATGTTTTCTGAGGGTACCAGAGCCCTGATCAGAGAGCAAGACTGGGATCAATTGCTTCATCCTTATCTAGACAGCAACAAGATGGCCCTGGCCATGAACTAAACATACTTCTTTTTTTGTGTGTGTGTGCAGTTTTTGGCCGGGGCCAGGTTTGAACCCACCACCTCTGGTATATGGGGTCAGTACCCTACTCCTTTGAGCCACAGGCACCACTCAACTAAACATACTTCTAAGTAATGTGTGGGTCAAAGAGGAAGTTTCAAGGCAACTTTTTTCAGAGTATTACAGGGGTGTAAATGTTTTAGTTATATGAATTGCTTTTGTGCCATTTGAGTAGAAGTTATAACTGCCCATCACCAAGACAGTGTGCACTGTACCCATTAGGAGTGAATTTACCCATCCCCACCTCCACTGAGTTTTACTATCACATGTGTACATGACTGTTGATGAAGGCAAATTTTTAAAAATACTTTGAGCTGAATGAAAATGAAAATACAACCTATAAAACTTTGCGAGATGCAGCTAAAGCAGTACAGAGAGGAAAATTTAGAGTACTAACAGGATACATGAGAAAAGAGGAAAAAATTTCAAATCAATAACCTCAGCTCCTATCTTGAGAATCTAGGAAAAGAAAAACTAAATAAACCAAAATCAAGATGGAGAAAAAAAAAGAAAAGAATACAGATAAAAGCAGAAGCAACAGCACTAGAAAAAAAAACAGAGAAAAGTCAATGAAACAAAGGGCTAATACTTCACCAGATCCATAAAGTTGACAAACCTCTAGCAAAACGGACCCAAAAAAAGAGCAGTCACAAATTACTAATATCAGAAATTAAACAGGAGATTTCAACAGACACCCTGCAGACATCAAAAGGAGAAGAAGGAAGAAAAACAATTCTACACAGATAAATTTCGTAACCTAAATAGGGTGGATCCATTTCTTGGAAAACACAAGCTACCACAACTCAATATGAAGTAGAATCTTATTTGAGTACGCCTAAACTATTAAGGAAATTAAATTCATAATTTTAAATTCCTCAAAAAAGAGATCTCTAGGCCCAGATGGCTTCACTGGATAATTTTACCATGTGTTTAGACAAGAATTAACACCAGTTTTATACACTCTCTCTCAGAAAATAGCTGAGAAACGAATACTTGTCAATTTGTTTTAAAGCTAATATTATCCTGATATCAAAATCAGACAAAGGACAAAAAAAGGTAACTACACACCAGTATTTTGTATGTATGTAGATATAAAAATCCTTAATGAAGTACAGCACAGAGACTTTATGGACACCCTGTATTGGCAAATGGGATTCAGCAATTTTTAAAAGGAAGTATATACTATGCCACAAATGAAGCATATTCTAGAAGTGCAAAACTGGTTCAATGTTCTGAAAATCAATCAGTAACACCGTATTAACAAGCTGAGCAAGAAAAATCACATGATTGTATTTTTTGATGCATAAAAAGCATTCAATAAAATTTAATATCCATTTTTAAACTCTCAGAAAAAAAAAACAAGAATAGAGGGGAACTTCCCCAACTTGATAGGGAACATCTACCAGAGGACTTACGGGTGACATTGTGTTTAATTAGGGAAGATGGAACGCACATATGAACACCCAGATTAAAAATACAATACCATTTTTAATTGCTCAGAAAAAAATAAAGGATTTCACTGTAAATGTAGCAAAACATGTACAGGATTTATATGCTGAAAACAGCATAACACTGATGAAAGAAAGATCTAAGTAGATGGAAAGACATATGGTGTTCATAGATTAGAAAACTTAACATAGTAAAGTTGTCAGTTCTTCTCAGAAAATAATTTTGAAAAAGAATACAGTTGGAAGAATTGGTCTACCCTATTTTGAGGTTTATTATATAGTGACAATAATCAAGACTGCTTAGTATTTGGAGAGAGATAAACACCTAGGTCAATGGAACAGAATAGAGAACCCAGAATTAGACCCACACACGTATTCCTAACTGATTTTGACAAAAAATGTGAAAGCAATTCAATACAGTCATGGTAACCTTTTAAACAAGTGGTCCTGGAGCAACTGGCACCTATAAACAAAATAAAAATGAACACTGACCTGTCTCGCAGCTTTATACAGCAAGTAATTAAAAATAGATCATGGACTTAAATGCAAATGTCAAAGTAGAATCTTTTTAGAAATATCATAGAAGAAAATCTTTAGGATCCAGGCCTAAGCAAAGAGTTCGCAGACTTGACACCAAAAACAGAACCCATAAAAAGAACAATTGATAAAGTAAACATTATCAAACTCAAAAGCTTTTCTCCATGAAAGACGATAAAAAGACCAGCTACATAGTGCAATAAAATACCTGCAAATCACAGGACTAGGAGAAAGTCCTATATATATCTAGAATATATAAAGAACTCTCAAAACGCCACAGCAAAAAAGTAAACAACCAAATTAAATGTTAAACAATACAACTAGAACATGGGCAAAGCCATGAAGAGACATTTTATCAGAGAAAAATACACAGATGGCAAATGAGCATAGGAAAAGATGACCAACCTCATTGGCCCTTAGGGAAATACAGTATATTACTACACACCTAGCAGAATGGTTAAAATAAAGTGCCAACATCAAATGCTTACAAGGATACTGAAAAACTGGATCACTCCTATATGGCTGGTGGGATAGTAAAATAATATAGCAAAACTCTGGAAAACAGTTGGGTGCTTTTGTTAAAAAACACCACCACTAAACCTTCAATTATGACACATAAAAAGAATAAATAAAGAAAAGTCTTTATTTATCCCAGAGAAATAAAGACTCATGTCCACACAAACTCTATACATAACTACTACAGCAGCTACATTCATAATAGCCAAAAAACAGAAACAATCCAGATATCCTTCAATAGGTGCATGGTTAAACAAACTGTAAAACGTCCACCCCCTGGAACACTTCTTAGCAATAAAAAAGGAACAAACTCTGTGTACAAGCAACAATTAGGCTGAATGACAAAGGCCAAGCCCAAAAGGGTACATGCCGTAGGATTCCATTTATAAGATATTCTTGAAATGACAAAATTTTAGAAATGGGCAACAGATTAGTGGTTGATAAGGGTTATGAGGGCACTGGGAGGGGGAAGGGGAGGGTGTACACAGGCAGCATGGGGGATATCTGGGCGGGTGGAAATGGTATCCTCGCTGTGATACCATTGTAACTACAGTTTTGCAAGCTGTTACCATTGGGGAAACTGGGTAAAGAGTACATGGGATCTTTCTGTATTATTTGTTATGACTGCATGCGAATCTACAATTATCTCAAAAGAAAAAGGCGATTTTTCTTAAAAGCCCATGCAGTGTATAATTTCATAGTGCAAGCTTCCAGGAGATTAAATGAGTTTGCTTGGGTCTTAAGCATAGATTGTTTTGAAAATTTATATGGAAAAATGTATATGTAGAATGTATACAGAAATTCATCTATTTTTCATATAGAGGTAGGAGGGAGAGAAAGAGAAAAGGGGAGAGGAGAGAAACAGAAATGTGTGGACTTTTAAAAGTGCCTACACAAGGCCCTTTGGGAGCCTGAGGAGGGAAAGTAAACATCCTTGATGGAGAAAGTGCACGTGGATGTAGGGGTGAATGAGATTTCTTCTGTCCCTAAAGAGAACCTCACACACACACACCAGCCAGCTCTGATCAATACACAAGATCCCTGTTCCCTCTTTTTCACCTCACCTCCCCTTTGTCATTGTCCTTCATTCACAAAGCCACTTAAGAACTCAGGTGCTACAACAAATGACCCCCAAATCTCAGTAGCTTGACATAATAAAAATTAATTTCTGCTCATAACGTGTGTTTGGGACGTTCCCAGTTGGGTAACTCTCCTAGGTTTTCATCTCAGTGGGGCCAGAGACCCATGCTACCACCATATCGTGACTTTAAATCATCACCCCAGCACCATCTCAGTCAGCAAAAGAGTGTGGAAATGTAAAAGGCTGAGGTGGGGGTGAGGGTGGCTGTGTGCCTTTACAGCACTGCTTGGCCCCTTCCCACTGGGCCTGCCAATGCTTCTCACCATGAAACATCAATGTCCACACCAAATGTACTCATGACCCATCCTAAAATGCCAGAGCAAGGCAGCCTTCTTCACACCAGGGAGAAGGGTCTATTCTGCACCTCTGATCTGCATGGTTTCCCAGGACTGAGGCAGCTCAGCAGTTGTCCAAAGTCTCTACTGAGCCTGCAGAGACCGCTCCTTCAGCCTCAGGCCTCCAACAGCTTCCCTATTAGAGCCCCAGAGCCACCCAAGAGGTCAGGCAGGGGGCTCCCTCTTTCCCATTCCCCCTGTTGCCCTGGTCACCTCCTTCCATTTATATACCCCTCAGGCTCCCTTGAAGGTTCACAGAGAGAACCTCTTTCAGCAGGGTGCAGTGGCTCAACTCCTCTAATCTGACACTTGGGTAGGCTGAGGCCAGAGGATCACTTGAGGTCAGGAATTCAAGACAAGCCTGACCAAAAGTGAGACCTCAGTTCTACTAAAAATAGAAAACATAGCTGAGCACTGTGGCAGGCTCCTGTAGTCCCAGCTACTCAGGATGCTGAGCTACTCTTTGAACCTAGGAGTTTGAGTTTGCTGTGAGCTAGGCTGATATCATAGCATTCTAGCCTGGGCAACAGAATGAGACTATCTGGAAAAAATAATAATAATAACTTCTTTCTTCCTCTGTTAGCCTGAAATCACAAAGGCTAGAGGATATCACTCCATGAAGATCAACACCCTGAAGGGCCCCAGCCCTCCATGCTAGATGTTGAGCTCTTCATCTCAGCCAGGAATCCTCAGGGAACCTTGCTCCAGTAGTAGCGATGTGATGAATGCTGCTCAGGTATCAGGGAAGAGAAGATTATGGTGGGAGAGGGATATAATGCTTACAGATGCCAGGTGTATATATGGGTTGGGAGCTCAGGAGAAAATCCAGACCAAGGCTCTCCACATACCTTATATTTCATAGAATACAGATTCAGAAATTGTTGCAGAAACCCCAAAATAACAGTGGATGAAACAAGATAAGGTTCCCTTGTCTCATAAGCAATCACTGGCATAAGGGCTGATGCAGACAGAGCTCTGAGGCATCGGGGCCCAGGTTCTTCCCATCTTGCTACATGTGCATGACCGAAGATGGCTCACTACCATCTGTCCTCTAGCCAGAAGAAAGGGTGCATTGGTCAAGAAAGGGAAAGCCTCTTCCCTTCAGGGGCATAACCAAAAAAGTACACACATCACCTCTCCTCACATTGCAAAACTTGCTCAGAAGGGTGCATCTAGCTGAAAGGGAGGCAGGACAGTGTAGTCATTATTCCAGGCAGCCATGTGCACAGCTTATTTCTATTGCTATGAAAGAAAAGGAAAACAGATCTTCAGGGATAATTAGGAGTCTCTGCCACACACCCCTGTCAGGGATATATTTTTGAGCATGTATTCCCCAGTATATGTCTGTTTGTTCATGATTAATACATATGTCAATATATTTATTAAATAGTTATGAAGGTTATTTTATTCCTTACTTTTTAGATACAAATAAATGTGATATTTTCTTCTTATACCTCGAGAGATCAATTGGGACACACCCTGTTGGACAACACAACCCTAGAGTAAAGATATAGATGGTTAAATGAACAGCAAATAGATAGTGGCTGAAGCTCTGGAATTGAATTAGATCACGTAAGGAAAGATACACAGAGGAACGAGAAAACACCACAGATGGGACATAGGGAAACATCAATATTTAAGAGTTGGGCAGAAAGAAAAAGAAGCAGGAGTCATTTGAGAAACTGAGCAGAAGCCAGCTAAGAGAGAAGAAGAGAAATGGATAGAGTGGTCCCAAGGAAATTCCAGAATAGAGTTTCAGGAAATGTTATGCAGGATGAAGACTGAAGGGGCCATTGATTTGCCAGTGTGAAGGTCACTGGTAACCAAGGAAAGAAGAAAAGCAAGAATTAATAGACAAGAAAGTGTTGGTTAGAATATTTGACTCTATGCACTAGGAAGAAGGTAGCCATCAAAGGTTTTTGGGTAGGGGGAGCCTCATGAAGACAGCACAACGTGAGGAAGACTTAGGTGGTATGTGGACGTTTGTATAAAACGTGGATTGGAGGAGCCAGAGTCTGAAGTCTGGAGGCCTGCTAGGCTGTCAACTCAGACCTGGCTGACCAGACTGGAAATGGCCTCTAACAAAACACTTTGCTTAGGAAAAAATGGAAATAACCCAACAACCAACTTGATACAGAAACTTATGGAGAAGGAAAAGAACACTGACTCCAAGGTTTTGAGCACTGAAAGCTGAGAGAATGGGAATACCACCCTTCAGTGAGGTCCTGATGGGTAAATGGACATCTGGTGGGTTTACCCAGGAATGCTTCCCAGAGAGGATGCTGTGGGCATGCCAACTCCAAAGTGCCTGCTCTCTCATCTTGGCTTCCTCCCACATGTCTAAGCTATACAAACTCTGCAGTTCAGGGTTCCTATCCCCTTTCCCCAGCAGTGTCGAGGATGTGCTCGTGACTACATGTTATGCCAAAGACCCTCCAAACAGACAAGGCAACTTTAACATGGTGCCTGAAACCACAGGGTTGTCACTAAGGATAAATGGAGCACTCCTTTCCATGCAGTGACCAGCTCCCTGAGGTGGCCAGCAGCAAAGGCAGTCAGCTGCATTGAACTGGATATAATCAGAACATGGTGTAATTCACTTTCTAAGCAACCCCACACAGCTCTGGGAGCTAGGGCAGAGGTCACACGTGCACAAAGCATCTTCAGCCGTGGCCCATTGTTTATCATGATCAAGAAATGGGTCAAAACGTAAGGAAGGGAAATGCCATTTTCAACAACCATAGTGTATGTCCCTAAGGAATGACTTCCACTGTGCTGGACTCCATGGGCCCTCTCTCAGGGATTCTAGTCCAATTGGTTATGAGCTAACCTGAAGCCATATACTTCCTGGAGTCCTCCCTGGCAATGTTCCCTGGCTGCTTCTTTCTCAGGCCCCTCCTGGGTCAGGCTACAAGACAAAAATGGCAAAAGGGATTTGTAAAATTTCTTACTGGTCCTACTTCTTAGACAACTACACTTGGAGTTTGGATGGGTCTGGGCACCAAGAGGCAGGAACATTGTTCTAGCAGCTCTTTCTGGGCTGTGCCTTGGCCTAGATTTGATGTTCTTCAGAATCAGGAACTGAAGTGACTGAATACAAAAATTATCAATGTTGGGTGGTACCTGTGGCTCATTGAGTAGGGTGCTGGCCTCATATTCCAAGGGTGGCAGGTTCAAACTCCGGGCAAACCGCACCACAAAAATAGCTGGGTGTTGTGGTGGGTGCCTGAACAGTAGTCCCAGCTACTCGGGAGGCTGAGAAAAGAGAATCACCTAAGCCCAAGAGCTGGAGGTTGCTGTGAGCTGTGACACCACAGCACTCTACCGAGGGCAAAAAAATGAGAC
>NW_003852503.1:4615283-4662184 GCF_000181295.1 Otolemur garnettii | reverse complement strand
ATGAAAGGATTAGAAAATCTATTTAACACAATAATGGATAAAATTTTCCCAAGTTTAGCAAGAGATTTAGACATTTAGAAACAGGAGGCGCAATAATCCCCAAGCAGATATAATACAAAATATTCTTCTCCACGGCATATCATAATTGGACTGTCTAAAGCAGTGTTTTTCAACCTCTTTTATCTCCCAGCACACTTGAACTGATAGTTAAACTTCTGCATCACACTTCAATTATGTTGATCAGGGGAAAAAAGAGTAAAAAAAGAATACAGTTACTTTGCTTTGAACTTTTTTCAAAAATAATTTAATTAATGATCTTTAAAAATGTTTGCAGCACACCTAAGATCCTCTAACGGCATACCAGTGTGCGGCAGCCCCCTAGTTGAAAATCACTGAAAACAGCAAGAGAAAAGTGTCTCGTCACCTATAAAGGGAACTCCTCCAACTAACAGTGGATTCCTCAGTAGAAACCTTACAGGCCCAAAGAGACTGAGATGATATCTTCAAAGTGCTAAAAGTAAAAAACAAATAGACAGAAAAACCTACCAATTAAGAATCTTATATCCAGCAAAATTAACTTTCATAATGAAGGCGAAATAAAATCTTTTTCAGATAAGCAAATGTCAAGGAAACGTGTTACCATTAAATCGCTCCTAAAAAAAAGTGTTCATGGAAGTCCTACACCTGGAAATGAAAGGATGACATTTATCATCATAAAAATACAGTGAAGTATAAAACTCATTGGGTCAATGAAGAAATTGAGACAGAAATCAAAAATATTTTAGAAAGAAATGAAAATGGAAACACAACACACCAAACCATGAAGGATTCAGCAAAAGCAGTGCTAAGAGGGAAGTTTATAGTAATAAACACCTACATCAAAAAAAGGAGAAAGATTAGAAACTCACAATCTAACAACCTACCTAAAGGAGGTAAAAAAAAAAAAAAAAAAAAACAAGAACAAACCAAACCCCAAATTAGCTACAGAAAAGAAATAACAACGATCAGATCAGAAATACATGAAACAAAGACTTAAAAAAAAATTCAAAGGATCAGCAAAACAAAAAGTTGCTTCTTCAAAGAGATAAACAAATTTGATGAGCTAGTAGCTAGTATAACCAAGAAAAGAAGAGAGAAGCCCCAAATAAACAGAATCAAAAATGAAAAATATGAGACATTACAATGGAGACCACAGAAATACAAAAGATCACAGAGACCATTGTGAGCAGCTATATGCTGGCAAACTCAAAAACCTGGAGGAAATGGACACATTCCTGGGAACACACAACCTACCAAGACTGAATCAGGAAGAAATAGAAAACTTGAACAAACCAATAATGAGTCATGAGATCAAATCAGTAATGAAAAATCTCCTAACAAAGAAAAGCCCAGGATTGGATGGATTTTCAGCCAAATTCTACCAAATTTACAAGGAAGAATTAATGCCAATCTTCCTGAAACTATCCCAAAAAATCAAAGAGGAGGGATCTTCCCTAATTCTTTCTATGAACTCACCCTACTACCAAGATCAGAAAAGTTCACAATAAAAAAAGGAAAACTACAGGCTAATATCCCTGATGAACATAGACACAAAAATCCTCAACAAAATACAGCAAACCAAATCCAACACCACATCAAAAAGATAACAACCAAGAGGAATTTACTCTAGGGATGCCAGGATGATTTGACATATGCACATCAATAAACATGAGAAATCACATCAAGAGAATGAAGGACAAAAACCATATGATCCTCACAATAGAGGCAAAACCAGCATATAATAAAATTCAACACTCTCTCATGATTAAAACACCTAACAAACTAGGCCTAGAAGAAACATACCTTGAAATAATAAAGGCCGTATCTGACAAGCCCACAACTAACATCATACTGATTGGGGACAAGTTGAAAGCATTTCCTCTAAGAAATGGAACAAGAAAGGATACCAACTTTCCCCATTCCCATTCAGCATAACACTAGATGTCCTAGCCAGCGCAATCAGGCAAGAGAAAGAAATGAAAGGCATCCAACTTGAAAATGAGGAAGTCAAACTGTCCTAGAAAAACCTAAAGACTTGACCAAAACTCTGTTAGATTTGAAAAATGAATTTGGTAAAGTTGCAGGTTACAAAGTCAACGTGCACAAATCAATAACATTTCTACACTCCAATCATGATCTAGCTGAGAAGAAAATCTAGAAGCCAGTTCCATTTACAATAGCTACTTATATGTGGAGGCTAAAAACTCAGAGCATGGGGAAGCAGAGAGTGGAAAGATAAGGAACAGAAATGAGAAAGAGTAAATTGGGGGGAAGGGAGAGGATGAAAAGAACTGGGTTAAAGGGTCCAAAAACACAGACAGGAGGAATGCATTTAATGTTCGATAGCAGGGTCAGGTGACTACAGTTAAACAAAAATGTACTCCAGTTAGGAGATAAACGTCCCAAAGACCCTCACCTGACCACTATGCATTGTATTATAAAGGAAAACAAAAATCTTAGGGCTACCACCCCCAGTTCTTTATATAAAAGGAAAACCCAAGCCTGGTGGCTGAGCCTTGCAATACCTCCTTCTGAATATATAACTCTTACTAACATTATGCATTAGCCAGAGCCCCATGGAAAAATTAAAGGCTTCAGGCATCTATAAGAACTGCCCCCATAGATCATTCCTAAGTATATTCCTTGGTGGTAAACAAGGACATGCAAATTATAACTTTAGAACTGCAGGCCAAGTCTAGCTCCTAAAACTAAAGTCTAATAATGTTGATTACAAATTTATCTTCCCAGGTACAAAACAGAGACAAGACAAGATCAGTCATTCTTCCACCTACCTAGGGACATCCATAGGATTAGCTCTTTCCTTACTCCTTTTTTCTCTTTCTTTACTCCTTTTTTCTCTTTTACTTTCTCTTATGTAAAATGTAGACCTCTGGGCACTAACTCAACTCTCAGAAGAGTGTAATCATTTGCCTCACTGCCTGCCCCTGCCTCCTTTTTCTTTCTACATGCCTTCTCCCCTTGAACACTGAGTTCCTAAATCCCTCTTTGGAGAGCAAAGGTCACAGACGCTTCTGTGATTTACGCTTTTCCTAGATACATCCTCAAATTTTGGCTTAATAAAGCTCCATGGATTGAGATCTTCGCCTTAATCACTTATTTGGGGCTGTCAACATGTACGTAACAAAATTTCACATGTACCCCATAAATCTGTGCAAATATAAAAATAAACAAAAAGATGACAGAGGAACAGTGTATCCAAGGCATTCTATGCCTTAAACATGTGGTTAAACTCTAGATGGGTTTGGCCACAGCAGAGGGAGGGAAAGGAGAAGAGATTCCAAGGCTGGAGCAGAAAGCCCTAGCCAGATCCTGACGTCTTATGTGGTAGGGAGCCTGGGTTTCATCCAGAGGACAACAGGGAGCCATTGAAAGATTTTAAGTGGAGAGGAGACATGATCAGATTTGTTTTAGAAATGCAGCAGGGTGGTTTGCTAAGAATGTAAGTGGCAGAATAGCCTATTGAGAGAGACTAGCTGTATCTTGCTTTCTCCACGGCAGGCTCCTGCTAAAGAATGGCAGGTATTTCCACCCCCTTTTCCTTCTCACTCCCACCCCAGGAGGGGAGCCAAGCCTTTATATCTTTGAGGTCTGGGCTTTCCTTACCCACAAGGGGAATTGACAATGGTTTTGTGTGTTTTCAGGCAAAAAAAGAAGTTGCCAGGCCTTTCTGCCTTTTTGTTTTAGAAGGCTAGGGTCCAGCCAGGGAATGTCAGGGCTAAGAATTGAAGAAGAGACTCACTGAACTCAGTTTATGGGATGTATGGAGGCTTCAAAGGAAGGCTGAGCTTCCCAGGACTTGGTGAATGGTTGGTTATGAGGGTGAGAAAAGAAAAGAGTGGAGAATGGGGAGTGGAGAATGGCTCTGTGGTTACCAGCTGGACTGATGGGAGGACAGGTGGTGGGGCTAGTAGTCATTGACTAGACACAGCGGTTCTCAGCCTGTGGGTCGCGACCCCTTTGGGGGGAGTTTGTAACAATGAGAAGACATCCTGCATATCAGATATTTATGCTTCATAACAGTAGCAAAATTACAGTTACGAAGTAGCAACGAAAATAATTTTGTGGTTGGAGGTCACCACAACGTGAAGAACTGTATTAAAGGGTCGCAGCATTAGGAAGGTTGAGAACCACTGGACTAGAGAGTAGGATGGATTTAGCTCTTAGAGAAGGCAAATCCCCAAAGATCTGAGCAGCAAACAGCTGTGAGCAGAGACAGCTTGGACTTCTGCGCCAGCCAGGAACAGGCATCTTGACAGCCCTTCAGGGATGGAAGAAATCTGGTGATTGCCCTGGTGCTGACCAGTGAGAGCATTTTCAAAGCTGGTGCTAAAGGGAGCTGACCACTCTCTGTACTGAGGGGAAGTATCCAGAGTAGCTCCTGCATGTACCCAGCAGGCCTGGGTGGGTCACAAAGTCCAGAGTGAGATAGAACCCATCCTATGACCTTTCAGGCCTTTTTCTCCTTGTTGGTAAAACTAATACTTTGGACCTGATGTTCCACACAGCTCTTTCCAGCCTGTGAGTTTTGAGCCTATGAAGAATGTTTCGAGATTCTTCAAGATGTAAGATGGAGCAAAACACGTTGTCAGGGCACATTGGCAGGAGCATGGAGCCAGGTGCAGAACTGGCCAAACACACAACACTCAACAGGGAAGGAGTCCCAGGGAGGGGTCCAGGGGGCCTGGCAGTGGGCTGCATGGTTACAAGTCAGTTGATAGCAGCAGCCATTCTCTTTGCTGCCTCACCTCCATCTCCTCCGCAGGGTTCAAGGGCAGCTGCCTGGCCAGGGTCAAGAACATCGCAGGTTCTAGCTCCAGCTTGCTGACTGGCAGAGGAAGCAGCCCAGGGTCCCGGCACCCCTGGCTTCAGGCACACAGCTCTTTCTCTTCAGCAGCACAGCCCTACTCCCTGAGCCCTCCTGCTACTACTCAGGGAAGCCCCGACAATAGAAAGGCACTTCCAGAGACCAAGGCTCATTTTTGCTGAGTTCCTCTTTGCTGGTTACCTCCCCCAGGAATAGACTCCCCTAAGAGACCAGAGAATGTCTGACCATGGCCTGATACCCAGAGAAATGTGACCACCTTAAGTGAGCAAACTGCTAAGAACCAGACATGCATAGGACAGTCTAGACTGATAGAATCAAGTTACTGACCCATCCAGAAAAAATCCCTTTCATGGAAAGCATGTCCCTCCCAGGAAATAGTGAACGGATTGATCTAGCCCCCCCCAAAACCTTGTCCCATCTACCTGCCCAGATAAAACTATGGACAGACCAATCCTGGGTCCTAACCCTTTAAATCCCTGTTCACCATCGCCCACTTGTGGATTTCTCTCCAGTCAGGAATCTCACCCCACCTGCCCTCCAGGTGGAATAAAAGCCACTTTAATTGCACGAATTGGATCTCCGTTTTCTTGTCATCTTGGGTCGTGGGTCCAGAACCTTTCAAAGACAAGGGTGGGTTATCGCCATTTTACAGATGAGGAAACTGAGTCTTGAAGAGTGAGATAACCGGAGACCTCAAAACCAGTCCAAGTCAGGATTTAAGCCCAGATATCATTGGCTTTTTTTGTGTTTCCTTTCCATCCTCTCAAAAAGACATTTACTGACCATCTACTTTGCACCAAATACCGTGCCTGGGTAGCCAGAGACAAATGCAGTGACGTTGTAGCAGCCTTTAAGCTCTTGCAGCCTAGACAGGAGATAGACACAAAGAGTGGTGAGTGGCTCATGGAGGGGGCATGGACAAAGTCCTGCAGGACCTTGGAGAGGGGACATGCTAATCAAGGGCACTGACCAGTGAGAACATTTCCAAGGCTGGTGCTGAAGGGAGCTGGGGGTAGGGGGTGACAGGTAAGGAGTCACAGAGGATGAGTCACAGTTACCAGGCAGAGGAGGGGGTAGAAGGCTGTGCTGGCTAAGAGGCCAGTGTCCATGGAGGCACCTGGGCGGGCAGCACCCTTGCCCACTGCCCCAGTGTCCAGGAGGCAGGCTTTCTGCCACATGCTGGCTGTAGGAAGGCCAGGGTGATGCTGTCCCTCACCTGGCCCAGGGATCTGGTAAAGACACAGCCACAAGCCTGGCTTCCAGGGGGAGGGTCCTCCTGACAGCCTCAGCCCCGCCTTCAATTGGATCTTCAGTTCAGCTAAGCCATTGGATCCCCGTTGGGTTTGATACCATCTAATTGGTTGTGGCTAATCCCATATTAACTTCTCCCGAAGAAGCTAGAGGGCCTCTCCCCACCCTCCATCACTCACACAGCCTCTACAGAAGCTGCTGTTATCATGTTTATGAGCCTTCGTAACCACAGACAGGCAAATTTGCATATAAATAACCTGCCAGCACTGGAGGCTGTGAGAGGCACCTGGTAACGACTCTGTTTATTACTCTGGAGAGACAAGGGGAGCAAGAAGGCCTCGTGTGTTGGGTGGCCCAGGTGGGATGGCTACATTTCCACCCACTGATTAGCTGAGAAAGGGTCAGTGACCCCCCAAACAGCAGAGAAGGAAGAAAGGTAAAGCCTCTCAGCTCCTCCCCTTTGGGAAGCCCTGGCCTGAGATTGTAGAACCTACCAAGTCACTGAGGCTGGTCCTGCCTGGAAATTAATTCCAGCAGCCAGGGATGGGCCTGGGCTAGATGCAAGCCGGGAATGTGAAGCAAAAGGAGAAGGGTCACGTCCTCAAAGAGCTGTCAGTTGTAGAACACAGGCCACAGACCTGGGGGGACAGCTGGAGGTGCAGAAGGGAGCCCTCCCACTGAGAATGTGGGAGAGGAGACCCATTTGGACAGGCCTAGGGATAGTGGGTAGACATGGCCCAGGTGGAGAGCAGAAGAGGAAAGATCCCGGATGAGCAAAGGTGTGTCAGGTGATTACAGCGTCACGTGGACTATTCAGAGGTTGGGAGATAAACTGAAGAGGAGCAGAGATTACAGTGGGAAGGGAGGCCTGTGTCAGTGTCCCTGCATGACCAGGCTGTGACTTTAGCTCCTAGACTTTGAAGGTTTTTGAAGAGGGGTGTGACAGTGGGCACAGCTCTGTGAGTAAACCTAGCTGCTGAAATCTTCATTAAAACGTGGGCTGACTCCAGGGCTCCCAAAGAAGGCACAGAGGGACCACCCTTAGCACCGTTTGACATCTTGTTAGCACACCCGCAAGGCTTAACTCAGAACTCCTCAAAGAAAACAAGAAACCAGAGGTCAATGGAAGCTGGAATCTTTGAGGAGGTAGGTGGGGGGGGAGAAGGCCAGGTTCAGAAGATTGAAAGCCTCCAGCTGGAAAGCAAGCCAAAGTAAGGGAGCGGTGGGGAAATAGAATTAAAAAAATCTTCTCCCGACCTAGAAAACCTCTCCGCCCAGATCGTAGAGGCAGAACACAGTCCTGTTATTGAACAACATTAAACCAGGATGCGATACACATCGCGGGCAATCTGCTCGGAGATCGCGGAGAGAACGCAAGGCCCCCTCCTTATACAGCCCAGTAGATACTGCCTACATGTTTTCAAGATAACCAGAAAACGAGTTCTCAAGTTAAAGAACTTGACAGTATCAACCCCAAAAGGAACTCGGAAAGACAGGCTCTGGGAACAAAGGAGTTTCTGTGGGAACAGCAGAGGCTTGCTGGGATATGCGTGCCATGTCATGTCACAGATATATCCAGGGGAGCTGGGGCAGAGGGGTATCTTTTAAAGACAAAGCCAAGTCCATTGAAATGCTTTAAACAGATTTCATAGATCACAAGCTCATTGCCGGAGTTGGCAATCGTTCACTGTGGAGACAGCCGTTGTTAGGTAAGGATCCTTGTTCCGGAGCTGGAACGCTGCGATCTTGAGGAAGTTCTGGCGATACATCCTTCTGTCTCTCTGCACACAGGACTGTCTGGTCGTGTGCGCATATGCGCGAGGGATTCTTCCTCACAGGCGCCCACAACTCCATCTCCTTGGAGTTTGACATAAGTGACTCCATTTCGGTACCGGCGACGTTTACAACCCATCGTTCATCGTGCATCCCAACTTTATCTGCTAATTGGGGTGACCATCTGTTAATTTATCGGCTTTATCTAGAGGAAAAACAAACCTCTCATTTTTATGACAGGAGATAGTTTGGCATATCAGAGCAGGGTACCTGCCACAGGGAGGAGGCTTGTACCTGCTTGGATGCTTGGATTTCAAAAAACAGCTCCAAGGTACTTGAAAGATTCTAAGTTGCAAGAGGCTGAGCCATTATAAAGATTGATATACATTTGAAAAAGACAAAGAAATTCTGAAAAAAGGGAAAAAGGGAAAAGTCTCTTCCCTTATTTTCAACAGAGAGAATTAAGCCTCTTATTTATTTATTTTTGTGAGACAGTCTCACTATGTCATCCTCCGTAGAGTACTGTAGCATCACAGCTCACAGCAACCTCCAACTCTCAGGCTTAAGCAATTCTCTTGCCTCAGCCTCCCAAGTAGCTGGGACTAAAGGCACCCGCCACAACACCCGGCTATTTTTTGTCACAGTTGTCATTATTGTTGTTTAGCTGGCCCAGGCCAGGTTCGAACCCGCCAGCTCGGTGTATGTGGCTGGTGCCGTAACCACTGTGCTACAGGTGCTGATCCTAAGCCTCTTATTTTTAATGCGTATTTGCTCTTCTGGGACGCATAGGCTTGAAAGTGGCTGAGTTATCCAGGGGAAAGTGCATCTTGAGACCTGGGTTCAAATCCCAACTCTGCTTTGTGCCACCTGGATCGTCAACTCTCCTCTGTGTCCCTCATCTTTGCAAGAAGGGTTATAATTGCTACTTCACAGGGTCATGAGAAATGAATGAGATTATCTTTTAAAGTCACTTGGAACGCAGTAGGCACTCTGAAATATTTGTTTTTCAAATTACGTTGCGTACTATCATTAGGTCGGATGAAGGGGAGTTCACTCATTTACTCTTCATCATCAAACCCCCCAAACGCTGGCACTGGGGAGAACTTTAAAACCCATGTCAGATGGTTACGGGGCAGGCAGATCAGGGGGAAACGCTCCTCTGTGCAACTAGCAATAAATTCAGAATGCTTATTTCCCTAAGAGGTGGCACAGTCAGAAAATAAATAGGTTACAGAAGGGTTTAGAACACTCCGCTGTAAACAGGTTAAGAAAGAGGCAGATGTTGGTCATGACCCTAACTCCGATGCGGACAGCTTAGGGTAAAGCCTTCCCTATAAAATGGTCTTGGATGCACAGTCCCAGGCAAGCTCTGGCCAGATAGATGTATCACGGGATTGGCTTTAGGGGATAATTCTTCTATTTCTGCACTCTATATCCCACAGGTCCCCCAAATCCCCAGGATGATAGGCGGAATTTCCTACTGCCCCCTTACCATTTCTGCCAACGGCAGCACTGTGCAGCCCTCTCCACCAGAGGACACCGGCCCAGCTGTGCTGCAGAGCAGGTGCTTCTCTTAATATGGGGGAAGGAGGGCACCAAGTCCTCCTGTCCCCAGGCAGCCATGCAACATGGATAGCCATGGTGACCAAATCCCACGGACCGGGCCCCTCCCACCCTGAATCTATGGGATGTCCTCCCATTGCCACAGCCAGCTGGATTCCCAGGGAGTCTGTGGGGCCCAGCCACCATCTTGGGGGTGTTGCTAATGGCATATGTTCTTAATAGTACAACATTTCTCCCAAAGCCCGATGGCATAGCCCCATGTTGGGACCTCCTAAACTGGGGATGGGTGGGCAGGGCATCCTGTGTTTTTAACGCTCTGATTGGTTGGGTGGTTGGTTTTTGACTATTTGGGGCCGAGGAGAAGTTGAGAAGAGCATAGACCATGGTTTCCAGGGTTTTCCCAGATCGCTTTGGTGAGGACATGCCACCTTGGCCAGCATCTGATCAGTGTCTGGAAGATGATAGGAGGGGAGTGCCCCCTTGAGACCCCTCCCATCTTCCCACCACTCCTGCCCTGTCCTCTCCCAGTGTCAGAGGGTGGTGGGCGCAGGCTCAGCCAAGCACCTTGGGTGGTAGGATGGGTGTGGCATGAGAGAGGGCGGGTGAGGAAAGAGAACTAGCAGAGTGACCATGGGAACTGGTAGGTTTTTATCTTCATCAGGAGAGGCTGGGGTGAGGGGGCTGCTGGAGCAGATGGCAGGATCAGGACAGGGCAACCTGATGACTGAGCCAACAGGGAGGGTTAGAGCAGAGCTAAGCCCAGCACTGGCGCTGGGGATGATTGAACAGCTCGGGAGGGATTGAAGCGGGAGACAAAGGATTTGCTGCAGAGCCCAGAGCCCTGATGGAGCACGGGGGACGCATTGATGCAGGAGATAGTGGCTGCTGTGCACCCGGGGGCAGGAGCTGAGGGGTGATTTAGCACCTTGGAAGTCAGGACAGGCAGGACCTGTGCTTCAGGGACCGAGTCGCAGGCTGCTCCCATCCATCCCCTCTGAAGGCAGCAGTGATGGAGGAGGCCCGGGGAGGGAGGAGGTGGCGACCAGGGGAGAAGCACAAAGCTGGCTCCAGAATGCAGCCTCCAAGCACGTTTTGCCTGCAACATTCAAACAAATTCCAGGGCAGCTTTTCTCCGGGAAAAGGAAGCATGGTTCAGAGAGAACATAATGAATTGGCTGAAATAAATAGCTAATTAGTTCCAGATAGCTTCCGAGGTTCACAGAAGAGCTCGCTGAGCACTGCAGTGGGTAGCGGCCACCCCTGCCTTGCTGGACACAGGGACATAAGCCTCAGCCCAAGGGGAAGGGGGTCGCAAAGCCACAGCCCTCGCCCAGACACTTCTCCTTAAGCTGCCAGGACAGCCCTCATCCTCATGGCATCAGGGAAAGGACAGGCATGCGGAGACAGGGACTGGGGCTTCACTCTGGGTTTGGCAGCTGCCCCCTTAGACACTTGAAAGGGCTTCTCTGAGTCTAGTTTTCTCAACTAAAAATGAAGATGCAACCAAGTTAATTCCCGCCATGACTGCTCCCGGGGTTTTTGTGAAAATTAAATGAGAAAAAGTCACGGCACCAAACCACGCCTATTATCCATTAGACACTAAGTTTCATGCAGAGAGGGGTCTATTTAACTCACTTTTGCGCCCTACCCTCACTTAATATAGTGTCTGGCAAGAGTACTTGCTGAGTCTCGCTGAGTTAGTGGGGGCTGCTTACTGCCACAGTGGTTTCTCTGGGCATCCACAGACAGACTGAGTCCAAGAAAGTTGAGGGTCCAACCTATAGTATTCAGGTGTGACCCTGCCCTAGAACCAATCCCCAATAATGTTTGGATTGGCCATGGCCTTGGAAGACGGAGTCTGACGGAGGAGGCAGCCTGAAGTGATTTGCCTGTCCTATTCCTGTTCGGCTTTCTGGTGTGGAGGCAGAGATGGGGAAGGATGGGGCCACACTATGACCTCCACGCAATCTAATATTTGGAGCCCTGCAGCCTCTAAACCAAGTGCATCCACTTCCCACATTAATTATAACTTAGACACAACTAGCAGTTAAGTGGCAGTTGACTAGTTGATGTGTTTCGTAGATGTGTAATCAAATATTTATTAATTTTGATTTCTCAGTTCCCTTTTTGCATCTTCGGGCCAATCAGTTCTTTTCTCAGATAGCAAACATTTCTGGAGGACTTTGCCAAGTTCACAACCCCCAGGAACCAAGCCCATCACTGGTGGAAAAAACAACCGGCGAGGGAAGAGGTATCACGGTGCCAGGAACCCCTGCTCTCCTGGAGAGAGAAGCAGCAGGCCTGTGGTTTTAATACTTTCCAGGAAATTAGAGAAAAGTGATGCTCCCCAAAACATCCACCAGATACTGTGTGAGCCTGAGTAAGCTGTGTGACTTGTCTGGGCTTCAACTTTTCCCTTAGAACAGGGCTTGAGAAATAGGGATGGAGGCTGCAGAGGAAGGGGCATAGCAAGCCTTCTCTCCTCCAACCCAGATGTGACTGGCAGCATGGCGGGGTGGGGTGGGGGCTGGACCCAGGAGCTGAGCTAAGAGCGTGTTCGCTTCTCCCTGGGAAGCAGAGATCCCCTGCCATGCAGAGTGAGCTGGGCCTCCCTCAGCAGCTTACAAATTAAGCAAGACCCTGTCTCTAAAAATATCCAGGCATTGTGTCAGAGGCCTGTAGTCCGGGCTACTCGGGAGGCTGAGACAGGAGAATCGCTTGAGCCCAAGAGTTGGAGGTTGCTGTGAGCTATGATGCCACAGCACTGTACTGAGGGCAACAAAGTGAGACTCTGTGAAAGAGAGAGAGAGAAGGAAGGAAGGAAGGAAGGAAGGAAGGAAGGAAGGAAGGAAGGAAGGAAGGAAGGAAGGAAGGAAGGGGAAAGAAAAAAAGGAAAGAAAAGAAAGAAAATCAGCCCCTTAGAGAATGGGGCAGCTGGAAGAAGCTTCTGGGAGTGTGTGGACTGAGAGATAGAAACAAACTTCGCCCTTGGTGATTTTCCTCTCTGGATTTTACAAGCTGGTGCCGTTTCTGAGTGAAATCAGACCCATGCGTTGCTAATTCACGTACACACTGGGGAAAGGTTTGTGCATAGGAGAGATGGAGATCCCAGAGGCCCATTTTGGTTGATTTAGCAAATCTCTTTCAAGCTTTTTTTTTTTCATTAGGAAGCAGAAGTTGCCTGTTCATAAACCATGTTACACATACATCCTCATATCCCCACTAGTTTCAAATTCTCTCTCTCCAAACCTAAGGACTGAAATAGCCCCGCGAACCAAGACTGTGGGAACGCTGTTTCCCTTCTCTCAATGTAGCAGATGCTGGGAATGGAAGGGAGCCCGGGGAGAACGCGCAGGATCTGGGAGGACCCGGACCAAGTGTCCCTTCTGCCCAGTGATCCCGCACCCCTGCAGGGTCCTCCTTCAGCCACACAGCCAAGAAGTGGTGGCTGCAATGCCCATCTTGTGCCTGGGTTTGATTTTGGTTTGCAGGGAGGACCTTGGACTATGAGTGAAAATCCACAGGGAATGGGGCTGGCCTGAGACAGATCATTGGTTTCCCAGCCTCTCTGTTGCTCGGAACCTTCCAGAGGCATCTGAGGAAGCTCTGCACCCCCAAAGCTAGATGCAGCATCAGGTGCACAGAGCACCAGAATAGGAGTCCAGAGACTTTGCTGGTGGCCCCCGCTTCCCAGTTACTGGCTGTGTGACCTAGGCCAAGTCACTGGACTGCTCACCCTGTTTCCCTCTTCTGTGAAATGAGTTTAATGACCCCGACTAGCTCACATAAACTGATGGTAATGGACGTGAACATTCTTTGTCCAGCCCCTTGGAAAGGTGAGATGTTCGGGCCGTCTGAGGTTATGTCACTAGCACTCGTAATTATAAACCTTTTCAGGGCAAGGGGAACTATGGCTCCCCCAGTAACAGCTGCCCTTGTCTCCTACCTGGGAAGTTCTTGTTAACATCCAACCTGAACTGCTTCTGAAACAATGTATCTTTCATGTCATAAGTGGCCCTGAGAATGTGCGTGATTGATTTGTTCCGTTCCATGTGCACATCCCACCACAGGACAATGAACTTGGCCTGGAAGAGGGAGGCAGGCGTCTGGGAGCCTCCCCGTCTGAGGCCTCGACCACGCGGAACTCTGAGCAGCATCCCAGGGCCATCCATCGCCCAGCAAGCACAGAGGGAAGTGGGACTGCTGGAAGGGTGTCTCCACTTTCCTCGTCAGAAGCAGTCTGAGCAGCTTTGACTGTTTTTTAAATCAATGGACGTGAAAACCCCCTCAGAACTCAGGTTATGAAATGCGTCATTTTCATCTGTGCAATTTGCCCCCACTGACCTCACATCCTCCCTGAAAATGGGGGGCTTTCTCACCTCCTACCTCCGATTTAATCTGCGTCTGATGTGCTGGCAGACCTCAGACCCATCTGCATCTCGTGGAGCCATTTCCTTCCACTTAGGAGTGAATGATTGCTCCAGGGAGCCAGGCTGATGGGAATAACACCTACCCCGTATGGGTGCCTCTGCTTCTGTCTTGCCCTTTGGGACCTTGCCTAGCAAATACACAGGCTCCAGCGTGCTGAAATTTGCAGCCGGTCTCTGTCTGCACCCACAATGCAATCACACAACCCTGAGTGGGCATAAAACCTGATTTTCTCTCCTAATGACTCCCTTAACTGAGCTGATGGCTGCCCTCCCTCCAGGCCCTGTGGGTAAGCGTTGTGGAGTCTGACAACCCCCTCACCTCTTTGCCCCTCCTCCTTTCTGTCTCTTGCAGGCAGAGGTGCCCAGATGGACACATCACATGGATGTGGAAGGGACAGGAGGGGGGGCTGCACGGTCCCCCAGGGCTCTCCCTCTCCTGCCAGCCCCATCTCATTTCCATTAACCTCGCTCTGCCTGCGCCGTGTTAATGGGCTGGGAAGGACAGATCACCCCTGTTGGCTGTAGAAAGGAGGGTGCCGCCACTTGTTGCCAACCTCAGTGTCAGCACATGGTGCTGGGAGGGCAGGACTGGGACCCAGGCAGGCCTTGGTTTGTGGCCTTGCCCTCCGCTGCCTGATAAGAAGGGTGTAGCTCCCTGGGGCGGCCTGGTGGGCAGCGGGCAGGAAAATTCCTCATGTTCATTTTCCCCTCCATTGATCCTCACCTCTCCTACTCAACAGCTAGAAGACTCCATAAGGTACATTTCCTAAGTGCAGAAAAAGAGCCTGTGAATAATAACCCCTTTTATTTGATTAACTCTTTCACATCTGCGTCTGGATCTCTTAACTCATCAATGTGATCATGAAGGAGGGAAGGCCGTGTGGTGAGGACCTGCTGGACAAGAGGGGGGAACTATTTGGCCAGGTGAAGCATCACAGCCGTGGGAGAGCTGAGATTAACCCCCCAGCGCCTCCACAGCTAAATTCCTCCTTGCCATCTCTCAGCATGGGACCAGCCATAGCCTTATTAACAGTGGCCACGCCCAGCCCAGCTCCCATCTAAACACCATGACCTGGGTGGACATGGGGCTGGGCATCTGACCCAGGGGTAGCCAATTCACAGCTGACCAGAGCCCTGGGGCAGAAGGCAATTAGCTCCCAGGCAGCTCAACCAATCAGGCGCTCTTGGTGCAAAAAAGAACTAACAAAGCAGCTGGTTGGGAGGGTGGTGTGGGGTGAAAAGACAGACGCCCTGAGGGCAGATGTTCCTGGTGGAGTTGGGAGAGAAGAGCCACAAGTTTTGGGTGTTGTGTTACTTCGGAGAACCGCATCCTAAGAGCTCCACTGGACGACTCCACCACCACCTCACCTGGTCTTCCAGCCCAATCCCCATGAGGCCCCCTGCCACAGCTCCTGTCCTGGGCTGTTACTGTAAATATACTTGCAATTAATCTCCACCTTCTGGTAGGCTCTGGACCTGCCGGGGAAACAGCACAGGGTTTCATAAATTTGCCTGATTAGAAATCACATGGGCAGAGTGTTAAACGTAGACTCCAGGGTCCCATTTCAGACCATTGAATCAGAATCGCCAGGATGGAATAGGATGTGCGCTTAATGAAGACCCACGTGGGCCTTATGGCAAACTTGGGAAACCCTGGTTTATTCCCATCCTCCTTAATTCATCCACTTGAGTCAGCTGAATTGAATGTGCAACAGTAAGTCGTTTAGAAAGAGGGAAAAAAGGACCATTTGGAGGGTCAGCCAGGCAAAAAAAGGAAGTCGTGCAAATCTTATATCCACCCCCCACTCTCTCCCTGGCCCCAGGCAGGATATTTAACAGCTGGAGCAGTTGTAACCGGGAGGTCACCAGGTGTATGCGATGTCAGTGACCCTAGACCACCGTCTTTAGTTGTAAAAAAGAGAAAAGTAACAGTTCTAGGGAAGAAATCTCCAATTTTCCCCAAATGTTAATTTTCCTCTCCCCTATGTTAAGAATATTTTTAGCTGGACGCATAGCATCCTGTGATATTGTAAAATATATATTTGGTCTTCAACGCTGTTTCCTGGCACACAACTCCTGAAATCCTTAGAAACTCCAAAATGCTGGTCTTTTTAAATGCTAATTAGTTGACTGAGGGTTGGCAGTCCCTGGGGACCTTCTGGATATGGGCTGGTAGTAGGAAAGACCAAGGCGGGATTAGAGGGTTGGGACTTCCAGCCACCAGGCCCAACTTCCATGGAGGGGAGAAGGACTGAAGGTCAAGTCGATCACCAGTGGCCAATGGTTTAATCAATCAGGCCTACATAATGAAGTCTCCATAGAAACCCAAAGGGCATGGAGGCTCCCCACCCCTTCTCCTATGCCTCACCCTGTGTATCTCTTCATCAATATCCTCTGTAATATCCTTATGATGAACATGGGAAACAAGTTTCCTGGAGTTCTGTGATCCATTCGAGCAAAAAGGGGGTTATGGGAACCCCAGCTTGAAGGTGATTGGTCAGAAGTTCTGGGTACCTCACTAGTGCCCGAAGTGGGGGCAATCTTGGGGTCCAAGCCCTCTCCCTGTGGGGTCTGATGCTATCTCCAGGTAGGGTCAGAATGGTATTGGAGGACACCCAGCTGACATCCACTGCAGAATTGCTGGCTTGCTTGGTATATGGCCCGGGGAGGTGGGGGGGAATCCCACATATTTCTTTCTTTTCTTTTTCAAAATGGAGTCTTATTATGTCATCCTCAGTAGAGTGCTGTGCCATCACAGCTCACAGCAACCTCAAACTCTTGGGCTCAAGTGATTCTCTTGCCTCAATCTCCCAAGTAGCTGGGACTATAGGTGCCCACCACAACGTCCAGCTGTTTTGTTGTTGTTGTTGTCATTGTTGTTTAGCAGGTCTGGCTGGGCTTGAACCCACCAGCCTCAGTGTATGTGGCTAGCGCCCTACTCACTGAGCTACCAGCGCTGAGCCAAATCCCACATATTTCATCTTACAATTCTGTGTTGTTTGTTGCAATGTGAGAGCAAAAACGTTTGAGTGTTTTCCTCAGTACAAAGTAAAGAAAACATTTCCCAGCCTTCCTTGCAGCTGGATGTGGCCATGTGACTAAGCTGGGCCCATGGGATGAGACCAAAAGTATGCAGGTTATGGGTGAGGGATTCTGGAAAAGTGCACGCCCTCCCCTTCCCTATTCCATTCCCACTGGCTGGAATGCAGCCCTGGTGGAGAGCCACCTAAGACCACAGTGGAAAGGGCCTGGGTTCCTACAGCACATCACTATCTCACCAACCCTGTTATAGGAGAATGACACACATTTCTATTTTGTAGAAACCACTATTAGTTTTGAGTTTGTTATGGTTCTATTATAGCTGAACCTGTATCTTAACTATAGGGTCTTAGTGCAATCTCCACTCAGAAAGTATGTTCCCCACAGCTGTGTGGCAAGGCTCATGGCTAGAAGCCTCCCCCCAGCCCTCCCATCTGTCAGAGCAGGGCCTGTGCCTCATGGGTTGTTGTCCCTAGGGTCAGGACACCAGGATCAGGGGTTGTTGCCTCCCGCTCGCATACGCAGGTATTCTAGCACATTCTACACTGCAGAGTGGACTATTATTTTAAAATCCTTTCCTCTATTCATTTAATGACTATTCAGCAATAGTCATTAAATGAACTATACATAAGACACGGCCAGAAAAGAAACACAAACAGAGGAAACGTTCTTTTATTGAACCTCATATATATAATCATTCCAATAAAAGAATTTTTTTAAAGTAATATTTTAGGTAAATAATTGTCTAGTAATTAATAAGCGAATTTTAATAATACTCAAATATTTGCCAGTGGCACAATTTAGTCAAATACTAAAATGGCACAATTAGTCAGATACTAAATTGTGCCAATGGTGTTATATTTAATCTTTTGTTGGATTCATTCTTTAGCTTTAAGACAATTAACAATTAATACCTTTGAAGGAATAATAAATTCTAATTTTAAAGATTTTTTTAAAGATAAGGTAAATCAAGAAATAATAGAGTTTTTAAAAGATATTTAAATTAGGCAAAATATTAAGCAAAATATTTCATAAGTGAATTAAAATTTGCACTTACTAAACAGAAACATTATCCTTCACTGTCGGTACTTGGGCTTATTGCTTTATATTTCAAATGCAAATAGAAATTCCAAGTGGTCCCATAGAACAACAGAACTGATCTAACCCAAGCTTGGCTGGTCCTTTTAAAATCATTGTGCTAGTGGTGCCTGTGGCTCAGTGGGTAGGGTGCCGGCCAAATACACTTAACCTAGTGGGTTCAAACCCAGACTGAGCCAGCTAAAGCGACAATGACAACTGCAACAAAAAAATAGCTGGACGTTGTGGCAGGCACCTATAGTCTCAGCTACTTGGGAGGCAGAGGCAAGAGAATCACTTGAGCCCAAGAGTTTGAGGTTGCTGTAAGCTGTGATGTCACAGCACTCTACCGAGGGCGACAAAGTGAAACTCTGTCTCAAAAAAAAAAAGAAAGAAAGAAAAAACAACAGCTGTGCTGTGATGCTGTCATTGTTGATTGAGAGTCTACTGGGGTTTTTCGGTTTGTGTTATTTTATTTTATTTTATTTTGGTTTATTTTTGTTGTTTATTTCTCAGAAATGAGGTCCCGCTATGTTGCCCAGGCTGGGAGAGTCTACTGTTCAAGGGCAGGCATTAGAGACAAACTATACCTGAATCGAGCTCAATTCGGAACAATTGGGAACTAATTCTTAAAACAATGATGTGTAACTGAGCCCACGTGTGTCACCGGCCAAGTAAACAACTGAAAATTCTCTGAACCAGCCTCCCTGTGCATATCATGTCTGTTAGGGTATAAGTAATAAAAGTGTGCTGATTTGAAACATGTACTGTCAACACTCAGCTGTAACTGATGCGATTATTTAGAACTTGGACCAACAAAAGATTTGGGGGAAGGAGTATTTTATCACTCATGGTGCTTAGAATTTCCAGCCGGTAGTGATTAAAGAAGAGCAGACCAACTTCCATTCAATGGTGTCGTTTCTGAATTCTTTGCAGACGGTGTGCACCCCACTGCCTGCGTCTGGGCCACAGCCCAGGCCCACGTGAGCTGGGAGCATGCCTCTCAACCGTTTGTTAAAGTCCCCCTCCTTAGAGGTGGGGCCTTCAGTATTTTGGGGCTCAGTGTTTTGTTTCCTGTTTCCTCGGAAAGCAAAGTTAGAACACACTACAATCCAAAACTCTACTTTTCAGCTCTTGCCAACCAAAACTCATTTGTTATTTTTGCTTTCTTTTAAATCATAGTACTTGCACTTTATGAATGGGTTGACAATTAATTGCCCTTCTTTAAGAACCAAGGTAAATAACCACAGTGACATACCTTAGGAATTACTATACATAGATCTCAGCCTCTTACAGAAGTTTGAATGAGTTTTTGTTAAAAGCCAAAAGAGCCTCAGAGGGCAAAAGCCTTGAATTGAAGCAGAAGAGCCCTCACTGGTGTGGGTGGGTGGTGGGAATCAGGTGGTTGGAAGGGCTACAAGCCAAAGGGGAGGGAAGGAGGGCAGGCATGGACCTGGGACATGTGGTCAGGAGACAGAAGCAGGCAAGCAAGCCCTCCAGCACCAAGGAAGCCAGTCATTGGCCCGGCACGGTGGCTCACTCCTATAATCCCAGTACTCTGGGAGGCCGAGGCGGGTGCATCCCTTGAGCTCAGGAGTTTGTGACCAGCTTAAGCAAGAGTGAGACCCCCATCTCTACTAAAAAGAGAAAAACTGAAGCAAGAGGATTGCTTGAGCCCAAGAGTTTGAGGTTGCTGTGAGCTATAATGACTCCATAGTACTCTACCCAGGGTGACCAAGTCTCTGTCTCAAAAAAAACAAAAAAACAAAAAAACAGAAAGCCAGTCATAATAACAATAAGATTTATTGTTTAGCCTTTCTTTAAAAAATGTTTCTTTTTATCTTCCCAACAACTCTGCAAGATGCATTCTGGGAATTAATGAATATTTGCCCAAGGTCCATCAGCTAGGAAGGGGAGATTTGAACCCATGGCCTTGCACCTTCCCCACACTGCCTCTGACATGGCTCCTATGCTAGTTCGTAGCTAGCAGAGGCCCAACCTGGGGGCTGGGATTTTGAGGGAGCCTCCAAGCCCTGGACATGCTGGGGACAGAGTCCTGGAAAGAGTGAGGCAGGCACAGCCCTCTCACTACCTGTGTTGTACCAACACAAAGTATGGGCACAAGTGCCAAGGCTTGGAGGCCGGGTTAGGGCCTACACTCCCGGCAAGCATAACTCGCAGCAGAGTCTCTGAACACCCAGACAGAAACATTAATTGCCCTGGCCTAGGGTCAGAAACAGCGCTCCTGTCCCTGAGAGAGAGGCAGGGAAGGGGCTTGGAGGCCAGGACCAGGTCAGACCAACCAGGCTCTGAGCCTGGCCTCTCAAGGACATGGGAGAGTGCTCTGAAACCCTGGAGAGCTGGGCCACCATGTGGCCTCCCAGGAGGAAAGGCCCCTTCTAGGTGAATCCCAAATCACAGAACACCTTGGCACAGATATTTGAAGACTGAGAAGGCCGAAAGCCTAAGTGTCTTTGTTTCTGGCTAGGAATGCTTGTAAGGACTCAGGGACCTTTCACCACTGGTATCATTAGCAGCTGCAGCAGCAGCATTTTATTCATTCCACAGATACAAATATCTGCTGAGGGCCTGTTACGTGCCCAGCACTCTTCCAGGCATCAGACAATTGGCAGTGATAAAACTCACAAATTCGCGCCTTCATAGAGCTCAATTCAAACGGCAAAGACAGGCAATAAACAAATAAACGGCTACACGTGGGAGTGGAAAGCGCTAGAAGGCTAAGTCAGGGGACAGTGCTGAGGGTGGCAGGGGGTGGGTAATAGGGGGGTCAGGGAGGCCTCCAAGAGGAGGACACGCCCTCACTTAAGGTACCCAGGTGTCCTGGGGCCCCAGACCACAGGCCCTGATCTGAGCACTGGTTACTAGGAGTGAGGGGCAGAAGGGCAGGTCTGTGAATCCCAGGGCTGGATTGGCTCAGGAGTTCTGAGACACATCTGTGTGGACATAGGACGGGGTGGGGGGGTGGGGGGGAGAGAGCCATTTCCTTCAGGGATGTGGCAAACACACGCACCCAGAAGCCAAGGAACAAATGCCAATTAATAGGATGCAAACTGGCCATCTGTTTCCAGGCAGGCTGCAAGGCTGCAGGGAGGGGAGGAGGGGTGGGCATCAGTGGTCCCCACGGAGATTCGATGTACAGGTGCAACCTGAATGTCACAGGCTTCTGCAGGCAGGAAGTGAAATGGGAGTTCCATTCACTTTAATGCCTCAATATTGATACTCTATGCCCCCAGCAGAAAGTCCAGACTTTTAGGAAGTCACCACTCCCATACATTTCTGACACTTTTCAGCAAAGACCCATGTGGGCACAGCCCTGCCCCGGCCCTGCCCTCTCCTCCCATCACTGAAGTCCCAGGCCCAACTGGGTACCACGTCTTGGGCTCCATTCTGTTGCCACCACCATGCCCATTCCCACGGTGGTGAAGCCCAGAGTTAGTGAATGGAAATGCTGCCTGTGGTTTCACCACCACTGGGAAAGCTGCACTTGGTGTGTCATTCTTGCAAAGTAAGAAGGTAAACCCTCACAGAGCAGGAGGCAATGTAAGGCTGGCTTCTAAAATGGTGTCCAGCCAGCCAAGCAGCTCTTCCATAGCCCTCCCCCAGCCTGGTTGCAGGGAAGTCTCCACCAGGACAGCATCCCTGGGGGCCAAGCCAGAGCTTTCACAGTCTAGGAGAAGTGCTGCTGCCATGACCCACTCCCCTGGGCCCCAATTCCTCCCCCAAGCACAGCTGCAGACCCCACTCAGCAGGGATCTCTGCCAATTCATCTGGCAACTCTGATCTTGCCAAGAAGGAGAACCCTTTCTCTCACTCAACCAAGGGGTGTCACACAAACAAGGATGGGGCAAAGGTTTCTGAACAGCCTTGTTACAGACATTCTAGTTCATGGATGTGCATAGACTCCTTTATCACAGCCATTTGTATGTCCCCCCAGGGGCTGGGCCAGGAAGATATGAAGTGTCATCACTTCCCTATGAAGGGCGGGCCCTGGACTGGGTCTGGCCGACAGTCGCAGATGACTTCCTCACTCAAGTGGGTTCTCTGTGTGTCCCCGTCACTCTCCATCCGCTCCCCTGATCCTCCTCCATCAGATCTGTTTGGGTCCATGCCCTGACAGTAGGCAAAGTTTGTCTTTTCCTCCTAGGGAACTCCTGGGTCTCTATGCAAGTCAATGCCTCCTTGTCAGGAAAAAAACTGCCCAATATTGACAACATAATTGCCACACCCCAACACGGGAGGCTTGCGGGCTGCGTCCCAGCTTGTGCCCAGTCAAGGTGCTCGGCAGGATGTTGGGCGGCACCTGTGGCTCAAAAGGGTCGGGTGCAGCCCCATATGCCGGAGGTGGCAGGTTCAAGCCCACTCTGGCCAAAATAAATAAATTAAGATGCTCAAAACGTGGCGTTGCATTCTGTACATTTAGCAAGGCCAAAGTTTCTACAGTACGTGTTATGATTTGGGAAAATGAAATGCCTTTTCAGAGAGTGATTGAAGACACCCTAATATACACACATAGTGGAAAAGGGTGCAGCTGGGGAAAAAACGAAATCACTCTGAACTCACATGAAATGACTTTTAGCTGTTATTGGGTTTAAAAAAAAAAAAAAAAAGGAAACCACAAAAGATAGCATCCACGTCATACTATCTCTTTGTGTAAAAAATAAAAATGCGTATGTATCCGCATTTGTATTTGTGCAACAGTAAAAATACCTATGTATCGTTTTGTTGTACAAAAAGAAACCCAAGAAGGATAAACGGGAAAATAATGGAACTAGATGCCCAAAAGAAGAGGGAAGGAATGGGGAAGAAGGGCTGTGGGAGGAAGAAACGCGTCTCTGAGTTATACCCGTTTCTTAGGGTTTTGAGTTTTGGGAAGCGTGGTAATGTGGGCACCAGGCGGTGGGCACCAGGGCCCTACAGCCTGGGAGATGCTCAGAGAGCGACCCCCAACCACCTGCCAGAACTCACGTAGCCCAGGCATACTTTCCTTGTTATCCACAAGCACACAGTTTTTCCTCCTTGAGGTTGATCTCTACCCCATGTGTTACGATTTACCCAACCTTGTTAAGCTACCGTATAAATAAGACTGTTTCCCCTGTTCAGGTGCTGGCTGCAGCCCTCAGCTGCGTCAGCTCTCTGAATGCCACTCTCTCTTTTGTCTTTGTTCCTGTCTTTCTTGGCTTTATTTCTTTATTTCCCACCATTTCCACTCTGGTCAGCTCTCTCCCCTCACACCTTTGAGTGAGGTAGTAATCGTCTACAAATTGAAAAAAATGAAATGGAATTGCCAAGACTGGGAAGGGGGAAAAGATTAAAAGCCAACTGAGATGAACCCAGTTGCCTTTCTAGTGGAAATTAGGAGACGACGCTGAAAAGGAGGGAAAGAGAGAAAGAACAAATCTAAGAAATATGTAAAAAAGGGTATTAGGCAGTAATAACCTCAGGCTGGGACGGGGTAAGGGGTGTGCATGGTGGGGTGGGGAAGAGGGGGGGTAGTGGGGAAGGAAGAGCAAACAAATCCCCAACTCTCTGGGGTAGATTTGTTCTCACTGAGGAAGAAGAAATGGGGGATGGGGAATGGAGGAAGGCCAGAAGAACTCTGTGGGAATGGGTTTGAACTGGAAGTATTGGTGTGAACTTGTGATACCTAACACAAGCACGTACATGATATGAATTTTTACACGTGCACACACCCAGAAACATATGTGAGCATGTATGTACATCTGCATATTTGTATGCAGACGTATATTTGCATATGTTCTAATATATACAGGTTTTTTATCTCTGACCACTGAAAGGGCTCAGAAGCAGACAGCCCACTAGCAATGAGCACATCTAGTGCCCAAATCATGGTCTCTAATACCCTTTCCTGCCAAAAAGAGCTAGTATTCCTCAAAGTAGCGACTGACTCCAGGGTTGGGGAAGAGTAGGTACAAGAGAAGCTTGAAACATCTCATTATCCCCTAAAGTAGGAAATGCTTAAAAACACTCATGGGGTATGTCCCAGTGTCACCTAAGCGGTCGGCTTCAGAAAGGCCAAAGGAAAACTTAGGCACAGGTGGCAGGTGCAACATGCTTTATTCATTTCACAGGACAGCCCATGAGCTAAGTTACACGTGTGGTCGGCAGTCTGCACAGGGGAAGGGTGTAGCTTTATACCCAGGGGAACAAAAGTGGCAAAGTGCCAAGCAGCAGTTACATACACCTGACTTCACTCCACACCATTAAAGCCGTCTAGGAACACAAGGAGCCTTCCCATGGGGGAGAACGCCCAAACGCTTTCCCTTACCTGCACACCAAACAGAGGATTAATCTTGAAAGGGCTCCCCCTGGTCCAATCTCGGACAATCTGACCAAAATAATTACCTATAAAAATGGATTATAAATTATTAAGAAACAGAAATTCATGAATCCACACATATCATAGATATGGGAGGGGTCTTGGTGAAGGTCCAGCTGGTAAAATAGAAAGTGTTAGAGTTTGGAGATTAGCGTTTTGCAACCTCATGACTGGGTCTGTGATGAACCATCAGTGGATATGAAATCTAGAGGGAAATCTAATGAGAAATAATAGGAAAGTGTCTCCTACAGATTGCTCACTGGTTACAAGGAAAGGGGGGAAAAAGTAATTAAACAGTGGAGAAATCAGCAACACCTTGACCAGATGATCAAAATGAAGACACCTGTGAGAGACAGATGGCTCTCACCTGCCTTCAGATGTGACGTTCTGAGATGCTCACAGCTTCATCTACGCTGTACTGTTACTGATGGTCCCAGGCTAACCAGGAAGAAACTCAGACTAACGTAAACGGAGAAGCGTTCCATTAAAAACGTGGGGACACTATATTCCTCAAAGACATCAATAGTGGCCCAAGTTCGAGGGCTCAGGCCTGTGATTTTAGTCCTTTGGGAAACCGAGGTGGGAGATGTGCTTGAGGCCAGGAGTTCGAGACCAGGTTGGGGAATAGAGAGACTCCAGACTCTACAAAAAATAAAATCTCAGTATCACAAAAGACAGAGAAAGGTTGTGGGATGTTTCAGATTAAAGGAGGCTAAAGAGATACGAAAACCAAATGCAATGGCTGACCCTCAACTGAATCCTGAACTGAATGGGGCATTGTTAGATTAAGCCAAAAATTTCAATATGGGTAATTATAACTATAATATGGATAAGAGACTAGATAAAATACTCTATTGATGTAAATCTATAAGATTGATAGATTATGGTATGCAACAGAATATCTCTAGTCTTAGGAAATGCAGGCTGAAGTATTTAAGGGTAAAGATACATGCAACTTACCCTAAATGGTTCAGAAAAAAAATCATGTATAAACATTACATATGTAACCAAGTGTACATGTAGTATTTGTATATATTCACAGGAGAGATTGAGAGAATAATAATAAATAATAAATGAAGTGAATTATAAACAATAGGTAAACCTAGGTGAAGTGTGTTTGAATGTCTTATTTTTAGTTTTGCAATTTTTTGTAAGTTTGAAGTTATTTCCATATAAAATGCTTTAAAAGGCCTATACACTTGTCTCTCCCTTAACCACGTTTGTACGCATTGGTATGACACTTTAGATCCTTCCAGCAACTCTGTAAGATCAGCAGGGCAGGCATTATTATAGCACACATTCCACAGATGAGAAAGTTAAGGCGCAAAGATGCTGGATAACTTGCCAAGGATCATGTCCCAGCAAAAAAGAGCTTGGATCTTCTCCTCCAGAAACAAGGCTAGGCTTCCCACTGAGATATCTGCATCAAGTCTCCTAATCTTTTCAGAATTCATTTGCAGCTCTTACTGGTAATCTCTCTAGAAGTTCGTGAGTTCCATAATTTTACTTCTGTGAGTCTATTAGCTTTTGAAACCCCACTCAACAGTTTCTTCACCCATCCCCTGCCCCGCTGTTGCTGCCCCAGAGTGACAGCTGTTCCTCCTTGCTGATCCAGCATGGGGACGTACCTTCACCTGACAACTGATGGTGTATATCGTAGCTCTTTGCTATTTGCGTCTGTTTGTTTCCTGGAAGGCCGGGGACCAAGTATCGTTCCTCTGACTCCCAGCCCTAAGTTCTGCACCTGCCTCTGTGAATGTGTGATGAATAAATGACTACGGGGCCGAATAAAACCTCCCCTTATTTGACCTTAACTCACCACAATCAAGTCTCAAAGTGAAGCTTTCATCGTGGAGTTGGAATTAAGTAGGATTAAAGTTCACACTGTCCTGGGTGACGTTAAGTCTCTGCCTCCTTCTCTTTCTTCCAAAGCCTAAAAGATCAAGAGAGCACGCAGGTTGCAAGGAAGCAGCGTGCTATTTTTTCCTAATACAATAAGGAAGAGCTTCTTCTTGAAAGTGGTCTGGAGGGGGTGGGGAGCAATCTCCAACATATAGGAAGCAACACACTGGGCCAAGTTTAGGGGGTGGAATGGACAGAGTGGGGGGGTGGTGAGCAGGGACCTGCTACTGAGTCAGAGGTTCCATATCAATTCCAGGTTCAGCCTTAAGGGATATGAGCATTTTTGTGGCTCACCATGCAACACAGTTCGGGTGATCACCTCCCCCGTGTGCCCCCATTTCAGAAAACCTGATTCATCATGCTCGGGGGACAGAGAGCTATGATCTCTCCAGCACAGCTCTGTGCAAAGTACGAGAAAATGGAACTTCCGAATAAACCCCTGGATTTGAGGCAAGGCTGAAATTTTATTTGAAGGGATTTGCTTTTGATTTCATTTTTTTAAATGCATTTTTAATAACAAGCCCATTCAATCAAAAAAGGGTATTTGACTGCTTGGAACAGCAGTGGGATCTCCCTCAATGTAATTTGGATCCTTTCCTAAACCTGCTTCCTTTGATTCTGCCAGCTCAGATCTCTGCTCTGTGGGTAACTCACAAAGCCTTGTTGTCAGCGGTGTGGAAGAAATTCAGTTAGGAGCGTCCCTAAAGACACCTCCAATCCCTTCCCTGCAAAACAGGAGAGTAATTCTTTGGAGGACACCATTAAGTGACATCACACAGACTCAGTGAATGTTGGAAGGGGAAGGACTGTAGGGTCACATGGGCCCAGTCCCTCTCAAGACATTGAGACTCACACGGCCCATTTGCCAGCCCCCGATGGAGAATGGAACATTCTGCCTCTCGGAGTTGACTACCATCCTTCCTTCTTCTATAGCAGGAGTCTGGACGAGGGTGGCATGCTCCCGAGGTGCAGCCCCAGCATTCCTGGTCCAGAGATCATAGAAGCAGCCATGAGGAGCATACTTAGGTCTGATGGGCAGGTCCCAGGACTCTCATTAAAACTCCCAAGAAAACCAGGGAGATGACAAGAGCTGCAAATCTCTGGAGTTGGGGTGCTCCAAGAGGGCAGAGAAGACAGACTCAGGTCAGAGAGTTGAAGTCCCTGGAGCTTCCACAGATCTGAGACAAACATGCAGATTCCTTCATTTCAGAAGCAGCTGCAATCTAGGCCTGCAAACACTCCCTGGAGGGCAGGAGAGAACAGCAGAGGTTGCCGCAGGAAAATTAAAATGGTGGTGGGGAGAGCGGCATCTCTGGTAGGACCCTGCGGCATGCCCTTGACACCAGGGTGGGCAGATGGGACAAGGCTGGCACTTAACATCGCAAAAAGCCTGCCTCTCTATAACTTTGCTCATTGGTACAAATTTGTGACACATTCAGTTCAATGCTTTCTTAGAAATGTTTGAATCCTAGTAGAGTTGAGGCAATCAGGTAATCACATTGACTATCTCCAGTCCAGTGACAATGACAGATTGAGGACCTGATCTAAGCAGATGACATCTAAAATTCAGTACATTCTCAAGACAGCAGCTAGAAGAATCCTATAAGATCTTATAGACGGTATCCGTCATCTATTGAAACCTCCCTGTGGCTTCCCATTGCACTAAGAAAAGCTTACAATGGCTGGCGAGCCTGGCCTGGTCTGGCACCACTTACCTCCCATGCCCGCAGCTGTCCCCCTGGCCCACCCCATTCCAGCCTTACAGGCCTCTCCCCACCAAGCCCTGTCTTCCAGCATGCCAGCTCCCCCCACCCTATTTTTCACTCACTGTTCTTTCTGCCCGGATCATTTCCCAGATCCCCCCACAACTCTAGCCCTCACTCCCTATAGCTCTTTGGTGAAGCATCACCTTCTCAGAAACGTCCCCTCTGACTACTCTCCACCCTCCCAACGTCCCTGCCTTAATACAGAACTTGTTATCAGCTGACTAATGATTTAGATGATCTGCTCATTATCTAGAGCAAGTGTCCTCAAACTACAGCCTATGGGCCACATGCGGCCCGCCGAGGACATTTATCCGGCCCGCTGGGTGTTTTTGCCACTGCTGCCTGTCCTGCTTAGCAGCCGACTCATCCCAGAGCCCACAGTCCAGCCCTCCAACAGTCTGAGGGCGTGTGAACTGTTCCCTTGTTTAAAAAGTTTGAGGACCCCTGATCTAGAGGTCCCTCGCAGAAAGTAAAACCCCTGCTGGGGCTGGGATTTTTGTTCATTTCACCCACCCCTCACTCATGAGGACGTAGCACGGTGCCTGCCATGCAGTAAATTCTCCAAAAAGATTTGTTGGGCAAATGAATGTGAAGGAGGTGAAGACCACCAGCGCTCAGCTTGACTGACCCGTGGGCCTGAGTCCCACATGGAGCCCCCTTCTAACAGGGCTCCAGCTCCCAGCTCCTGACTGTCATACCTGCTTTCTGTCCTCTCCCATTGCCCGGCTCAACTTTGGCCCCACCATGAGACCAGGAGGGCCAAACACGTGGGTCTAACCTCCGTACTTCCCATAGCAGTGGATCCACCTGTCTCCATAACAACCTTCCTTGATTTGGAGACTCTTAATTAGCTCCCAGTCTCTCCTAGCCTCTCTCAGGCCAAGCTGTTCTAACATTTTAAAAAATAAATACTGTACTATTATCAGGCAAATAAATAATCTGTATGATCAAAACAGATGATTCTGTAGCTAGAAGAAAAGCCACCTCCAATAGAAGGTGCAAGGGACAAGAAGACAGGACTTCTTCTCAGCCCCGGGCCTGCCTGTAAGCCTCAGCCATGGGGCAGACTTGGCCCAAGGTCTCCTCCCAACACAATCACCGTCATGCCAGAATGGGATAGGATTCCCAATCTGGGTGGGATTCCAGGCTGCTCCCTAATCAAAGGAAGGTATGCTTTCAAAATCACATGTGAGGACCCAAAAGAGAAGTTCAGTAGACACCTGTCCCATTCTTCCAAGGCAATTCTTTTTTTTTTTTTTTGCAGTTTTTGGCTGGGGCTGGGTTTGAACCCACCACCTCCGGCATATGGGCCAGCACCCTACTCCTCTGAGCCACAGGCACCACCCCCAAGGCAGTTCTTTCAAGGCTCACTGACGTTAACATCCAGAGCTAGTGTCTAAACAGCCCCACACAGACACAAGTATTTCTCAGAGCAACCAAGCAAAACAGGAACCCCAGCCATCTGGCTCTTGAAATTTTCAAGAAGGGGGCACCCCTCAGCTTGGAAGACACCCATTAAGGCAGGTTTTACATTTACCCCCAAGTTGTGGCAGCACTGGGAGGCCTTCCCTGAGATGCTCTGAGTGTGAACCAGGCAGAACCACCCACTGCCCACCCTCCTCTTAGCCAGTGGTCCCAGCAGTTCTGGAAACCTGTGGGAGAGGAGGGAGGCCTGCCAGGATGCAGAGGGGGGAGAGCAAACCCCGGCCGAGCCATGTTCCCAATCACTTTGGGCCAAATTCAGCTGAAATGAGACACTTTTCAAAAACAATTTCTGGGTAAGTGGTGGAGAAAATAAGAACACTCTGAACATGTGGGGGAAAGAAAGGAGCAGTCACCCAAGTGCAGAGATGGGTATTGGCCCGTCAGGCGGATCGAGCCAGGACGAAGCTCGTTCCTCACACACCCGCACGCAGAGGCATTGGCTGGGACAATGACTTCTGTGGGTTGTCATGACGATGAAATTGAAACTGGGATAAACAATAGCCACTCAGCCAGCAACCTAACCTCTGAGCTGACCTGTCATTTTGAGAGCAGCCGCCTGGGCCTCGTGCAGACATCAGGAGATGAGCATCTCTTGGGGCTTCGATAACAGGTGGCTAAACACCAGGCTGGAAATCAACTGGGCCTTTTTTGTCCTTTAAGCTAAACCAGGGCCTGGAGGAGCATCCTGTACCAGGTCCCCAGAGCCTGTATAAGGGCAACAAAACACAGCAAGTTGATGCAATGGGCCCAAAGACGCACAGCACGTCGACAAAAAAAGGCTAAGAACTATTACCCCATCCTATATTCAAAATCTCTTGGACATCATGGCTTGCTCACTGGGGGTAGCACTTCTAAAGCTCAGTGGGGAGTCTTGGCTTTCCCTACCAAATGGACCAAGGCAAAATTTAATTATTGCCTCTGTTAGAACTTGCAAATCCCCTTGCAGTTCTAAGGCAGATGCAAATGCACAGCTTCTGTGGACTCCATTCCACCCTCCCTTCCGTCCCTGGTTGCCTTCCACACATCTGCAGAAGCTGAGCACCTGGAAAGAGAATAGCAGATGCCCCAAAGGGCTCAACACGACTTTAAAAACTAGTATTGTTATTTATATTTAATAGCAACTTCAGAAAAAGCAGCAGATCCTGGGACACGTCAGAAATGTAAATGCTAACTGATTGTTATTCTTACAGAAACTTAGAATTCACAAGTTTAATCATCCACATTAGCATAATTTGGGCGACTTTAGTCCATAACCTTACCCTGGAGTTGATTATTTATGGCGCCCTGAACAGAAGTCGAAAATTAACTTTGATTTAATGTAACAATTCCATCCCCAATATAATTCATAATGCAGATAAGTTTGTCAAAAATAAATCAGACCGCTCACCCATCTCAGAGCGGGAAACCAAGAAAGGAATAGAAAGAGAATTCCTAATCGTTGGTTTCTATGCTGCCTCTCCCTTCCCCTGCTCAGGTCTGCTTGTGTCCAGGGACTAGCTCAGCTTTAGGCTGGAGAGGAATCTGTGGATCAGACAGGCCGGGAGAGAGCCAGGGTTCCCCTGGGATGGACATCTTGCTTCTCCTGAGGGTTTTATCCAAGTAAGCAGCTTTGTAACAAGATGGAATGTAAAAGTTATCACAGGGAGCTGGTCTGGTGGGAGAGTTATGTGGAGAGCATGATATAATACCCGCATCTTGCATGTGTTTGAAGTTGATCAGTTTACAGTCTGTTTGTACCTATGTTATTTCATTTAATCCTCACCATGATAGATAGGGCAGCTGAAAACTGAGTCCTGGGGAAATGAAGCAACTTGTCCCAAGGCTTGTAAAAGGCCGTAAATGGCCCAGGAAGGCAGAGTCCTTATGGACACCAACAAGGGCTTGGGGTGATGATGGGAGATAAACATTCCCAGAGAAGGCAGGAACAATTCTCGACATGTCACCAGCTTACCAATTTCCAAGAGCTCAGAAGTGGCGTTTATTACCCCTGCAGGAAAAACTCAGAAAAATGTAAGTTCACACATAGGGGAAAAAGTGCCCTAAGGAACCTCCTCTCGAGGATGAGATCATAGTCATCCTAGGATGATGGTCAGACTTCACCAGTGTAAATTTGCCTCTGCAATGTAGCAAGCTCTCTGCCAAGGCAGCAATCTCTTTCCATTAGCAGTACCAAGGAGCCAGACTGGCACTGCTGTGGCGCTCTTCCTCCCTGCTAGCTCTGTCTGGACTGTTGAAGCCGCCCAGCCATGCCAAGTTTTAGTGGCAACAGGTTTGCCTGCCAGGAACCAACATCCCCTCCCTCCTCCCCATAAGCACCTACAGGCTGCCAATGCCAACTCTCCCTTTTCTGTGCCAGGCGGAGCTGATGCTACCTCACCATGGGCCGCAGAGCAGTGTGCCAACAGCCAGAGCCTTGCCCAGTGGCTGGCAGGAAAGTGACCACACTCAGCCTGTGCCATTTGGCTCATTGGCTTCTGCTCTGGAAGAAACTGGCTGAGAAGAAGTAAAAGCTGTTGGCATAACATAAAGTTTGGGTTCTCTCGGTCCCAACTCAACAGGATAATCATGAGCTAGCAGGTGTGTGTGTGCACACACACGCATGTGCACATAAGCACACACACGCACCCTCACCCTCAGTTACAAATTTTTAACAGTTTTAAAATGAAAACAGAACCAGGCCAAAAGGTTCATTGTGAGAGAGAAAACACCAGGGCCTTGGGTAAAACTATAACTAACTTTAGATTATATCACCGTGATACTGAAACAATAAATTGATCATTCAATCAGGACAATCAATTGATTCATCCAATTCAAATAACCACCTGATCCCACCAATGGGGAAAAATGTCAGTTGTTAGAGCTTTTGTTGACCAAACACTCAAGGAGTTGGCTGAACTGATGTTTTAGCAGCTAAAGGTTGTAATACTAGATTCCAGTGATTTTCAACCTGTACGCCATGGAACACCAGTGTGCTGGGAAAGGATCTTAGGTGTGCCACCAAAATTTATAGAGATCATTAATTAAATTATTTTGAAAGAAGTTCAAAGCACAGTTAAGTATATTCCTTCGTTTACTCCTTTTGGGGGGGGGGCTTAACATAATTTAAGTGTACTGTGGAAGTTTAACTACAGGTTCAAGTGTACAAGGTAAAAATGGTTGGAAAATACTGCTATATAGATACGGCTTTTGACTCACCTCTTCCTGAATGTCTTTTTGCTAAAATTAAGGATATAGCATTCTGGTTTCTCCTGTTTCCATTTCTGGACGTAAGATATTAATAACAATAGCAGCGATAACAACAGTGGGTATGTGTGCGTCGGAAACTTCCACCAAGAGCCAACCATTCTAGTGTGGACTCCAAACATGGTCTTTCAAATAATCCGCAAACCAGTCTTAGGAAATCAGTGTCGTCGTTGCCATCCTGACTTTAAATATAAGAAAACTGAGGTTCGGAGCAGTTTAATAATTTTCCCGAGGTCACCCAGCTAGGAAGTGACATACCCGAGGCCCACTCCCAGACTTCCCGCAGTTTCCTCTTTTCTACACCTCCTCACCTATATTGTCTCCCCAACTAGAATGCAAACTCCATGACCCAGGGGACCTTGTCTATTTAGTTTGCTCCTGGATTCCCACATCTAAAACAGCTCCAGTACAGAGGCATTAAAAAAGGTTCTCAATAAATAACTGTCAAATGAATGAATGAATGAATGAAATCAGCCTCACCTTACCTGTGTCATCAAACCAAACAACCCTGACCTGAAGCCTCAACATGAGAGTATCCAGGGATGGGTATCGAGGTGTGGTGCTCCCAGAGGACAAGGGTGGGGTGCGCCCACGCTCCCTGCTGTTGGCAGGGACAGGATGGCAGAGCCTTTCCCCCACCTGAATCAATACAGGTTTCCCATCAGTCACTTTTCTCCCTAACAGGCCCCTGTGCTGGGACACCCTGTTCCTCTCGGCACCCGCTGTCATGGCACAGGCATCCATACTCCATCTCGACAAACAACCGTCAGAGCCAGGCAGTGGATGGTCTTGGTGTCTCAACAATCCAGCTGGACAAGTTTCTACCTGAACTTTGGCTCTGTTAGTGACTGGGCGGAGGAGCCTGAAAAAGGATCTGGGTGAAGGAAAGTGCTTTCCCATTTCTGATTCCCAACCACACAGGGCCAGGAGAAAGGGGGTGCCGCTGCCGATGAAAAGCATCATTGAGAACACACATTCTTTAAATTTCTAGGAGCTCGAGTCTCCCATTCATCCTCTTGCTTTCAGGCATGTCTGCACATGATTCATCTGAGGCTTGTTCTTCTGTGGCTCCCAGACACCAAGCTCCTGGCATATCACATCTGCTCTGCCAGATTCAGAACTGCAATCCACCCAGTGGGCAAAGCCCACCAGAATGGAGAATCTCACCAGTTAGAGGTTTCTCTCCTGGGCACAAGACACAACCACCAATTCTCAACCTGCCCTCTCAAATGTATGTCTTGTTGCTACTGTTTGTCTCAAAGACCCTGGCCCTGTTCACCTCTTGTTCCTTGCTCCTCCTGCGAGGGACATGAGAAACTATATAAATACGAAGGTGAGCTTAACCCTTTCCTTAGCATGGATTAGACACTTGCTAGGGGATAAGTAGGAGTGACTAGTAGCTTGCAAGATTAATACTCTGGGCTTGCAAAATGCTTTTTGTTTGCCAAAAGATTTTCTCACTTGAGACTTACAACTGTGCGATAAGGGATGCTGTTTTAAGACCACATTACAGATAAGAAAACAAAGACTGAGCCAAGGCCTCAATAACCACCTTCCCTATCTTTTCTCTGGGGTTCTGGGTTGCCAGAGAGCAGGAGAAGAGAATGATGGTGCTCAGAGGGCATCTTGATAGAGCACTGGTGGATGCTCTGTGAGGGCTGGGATGGGCAAAGAGCCTACGGGGTTAATTCTCTGTGCTAACTCCACTGGGACTTGAGGTGCTCAGTTTCTCCATGAGATTAGCATTTGAATGGGCAGACTGTACACAACAGATGGCACTCCCTAATGTGGGTGGCCCTCATCAGAACATTTGTAGACCCAAATAGAACAAAAAGGCTGACCCTCCAAAAATAAGGAGGGAATTCCTGCTGCCTGGCTGCCTTCCGGCTAGGACATGGGTATTCCCTGTCTTGAACTGAAACATCAGCTTTTCCTGGGTCTCAGGACTGCTGACCTTAGGATAGAGCTGTGCCCTCATCTCTGTTGGGTCTCTGGCTAGCTGACTGCACATCATGGGACTTGTCAGCCTCCGTAATTGCATGAGCCAACTCCTTAGACTACATCTCTTTCTTTATATACAAAAGGGTATACATCTTATAGGTTCTGTTTCTCTGGAGAACCCTGACCCCAGATGAGCTCTGAAGGAGAGACAAACTTGAGAGCTGGGTGGAGCCAAAACAAGCAGGTCCCCAGTCCTGGCATCCTGCTCTGCTACACAGACTCCTCGGAAGCTGCTATTTCTTCCCCAAAGCATTTCTTTAGAGGTACCAGGCACTCTGGGAGTATGGGTATACCAGTGAACAGAATAGATAAAAATCCCTCCCCTCATGGAGCCCCAATTCATAACAAGGAAATGAAATGGTATATTATGAGGTGAGAAATTCCACTAAAGACAAGAAAGTAGATTAGCATAAGGGGTCAGATGCATTGAGGGGGCAAAGGATAGGGTTGAGCAGGGAATTAAAGAGCTCAGAAGGGACATGAGGTTTGCATGAAGATTGGAAGGCGGAGAGAGAGTGAGCCAAGCAGATATTTGGGGGAAATCATCTCAGACAGAGGGCACAGCTAGTGCAAAGGCCCCAGGAGGAAAGATGCCTGGTGTGTCCAAGGACCCGCAAAGAGGCTGGTGTGGCTTGAGCAGTGGGAGTGAAGAAGGGAAGACCCTCAGGAGAGGGGGAAGACATAGCTCAAGGCTGGGTCCTATTTCTTGCTGAGGAGTGGCATGATCTGATAGATAGAAGCAGGGAGACCAGTTAGGAAGGTTTTGTCAAAATCCAGGCCAGAGGTGCTGGTGGCCCCTGCCCAAGGTTGCTGTCACTGCTCAGATTCTGATGGAGTTAGCCACAGGTGGAGTTGCTCCCAGAGCAAAGCAAGCCAGTTCCAGGGTCTTGGGCCCTTCTGTGTCCGTGCAGGGAAGTGCCCTGAGGACAACTTCTCCCTTAGGAGAAGGGAGAAATGCCCAGTCATAACTAGGAACAGCCTTGCTCTAGAGAGGTCTCGGGAGAATAATAAAAGACCAGGTTCTATCCACTTCCCCAACATGTGGGGGAGCCATGAAGGGCAGATACCACCATACGAGTCTTAGAACTGGAAGAGGAACCAAAAAGGAACAGGATAATGGCCTCTCCCGTGAGGACAGTCAGTGGCATGCTGGTAAATGTGTAACAACTGTTTTCCAGAGAAAACATGAATGTGTGTGTCTTTGTGCGTCTGTGTCTGGGTGGCATTTTGCTGATGGAAAGAACTCGTGTCATATATTTTACAAATAACAACAAAATATACGACACCCTGTCAATTCCATATAAAGATCTAATTCTCACAAAAGGCTTTAGTTGATTTTTGCAGAACTCCTGTATTTGTAGCCAGCCAATGGCTGCAACTAACAAATAAGTATATTTCCCATACGAATGTTGGTTGATATTTTCATTTACATTAACCAGGAAAAAGAAAGAAAAACCATGAAAATATTTGTTGGAATTTCCTTTGTTCATTAATGATGTGAGCAACTTTTTGCTGTATCAGATAGTAAGTTTTTACTTAACTATAAGAATTTTGTCCATTTTGGGTGCTATTTACAATGTAAGAACTACAGACACAGCACACTTTCAAGTTTAATCTGCATTAAGATTGTCTCCATCATGTTAAGTCTACACAAATAACAGAACAATGAATGAAGTCCTGATATATGTTATTTGCCAATTTACGTGTTGTGACTATTCCCAGTCTGGCTCATTGTAAGCCACTAAGCTGACATTATTCAAAGTGGAGTTGGGGCTTGGCGCCTGTGGCTCAAGTGGCTAAGGCGCCAGCCACATATACCTAAGGTGGCAGGTTCGAATCTAGCCCGGGCCTGCCAAACAACAATGATAGCTGCAACCAAAAAAATAGCCAGGCATTGTGGTGGGCGCCTGTAGTCCCAGCTACTTGGGAGGCTGAGGCAGGAGACTTGCTTGAGCCCAGGAGTTGGAGGTTGCTGTCAGCCGTGATGCCACAGCACTCTACCCAGGGGAACAGCTTGAGGCTCTGTCTCAAAAAAATAAAAATAAAAAAATAAAAAAATTTAAAAAAAGAAAGTGGAGTTGGGACTTAGTAGTAAACCATCTCATAGAATTTCCAGCAGACAGATGCAATAGATAGAAATAACATCAAGAGTATAGATAATAGTAAAATATTGTAAAATAATTAGGAATAAATGAGTTTTGAGTATTTATTACCTCGGTGTTTAATATAACTTATTTAATTGTAGTTTATATAATTTAATTTTTAATAATGGCTATGTTTATCAACCAACTCTCAAAACCACTGGAAGTTTAACATTACTCTTGTGAGCTGATAAAAACCAGTTCTAGTGCCCCCTATGAGTTCTGACAATTAAATTCATAAACTTGACACTATGCATTTACGTTGGCAGCAATGTACAAACAATTGAGTAAGGTTTCATTACCTTCGTATATCAGTGTCTCACAGTTGTGTTCTTGTTGACATGTGACAGTGTCTTGTTGAGTGGTGTTCATTATTGTTGTCGTATGTTTTTGTGTGCTATTGCAAGAATGTCAGAGCTTGAGGGTGGCACCTGTGGCTCAGTGGGTAGGGTGCCAGCCCCATATACTGAGGGTGGTGGGTTTAAACCCAGCCCCAGCCAAACTGCAACAACAAGAAAAAATAGCTGGGTATTGTGGCCGGTGCGTGTAGTCCTGGCTACTCTGGAGGCTGAGGCAAGAGAATTGCCTAAGCCCAGGAGTTGGAGGTTGCTATGAACTGTGTGATGCCATGTTACTCTAGTGAGGGTGATAAAGTGAGACTCTGTCTCTACCAAAAAAAAAAAGAATGTCAGAGCTTGAATCAGAGCAACAAGCAAACATTAAATTTCTTGTTAAAATTGACAAGAGTCGGCTCGGTGCCTGTGGCTCAAGTGGCTAAGGCGCCAGCCATGTATACCCAAGGTAGTGGGTTCGAATCCAGCCCAGGCCCACCAAACAACAATTATGGCTGCAACCAAAAAATAGCCAGGCATTGTGGCAGGTGCCTGTGGTCCCAGCTACTCGGGAGGCTGAGGCAGGAGACTCGCTTGAGCCCAGGAGTTGGAGGTTGCTGTGAGCTGTGATGCCATAGCACTCTACACAGGGGGATAGGTTGAGGCTCTGTCTCAAAAAAAAAAAAATGGCAAGAGTGGAAGTGAAATTATTAGTCCAAGTTTATGGGAATAATGCCATGAAGAAAATGGCAGTGTACAAACGAATTAAACATTTTTCCTGAAGGAAGAGACAGTGTCACCAATGAAGAAAGGTCATAGTGGCCTGTAATGAGCAGAACTGATGAAAACATTACAAACATTCATCAAATTGTGTGTCAAAATTGTCAGCTGACTGTGAGAAGCATAACAGACCAAGTAAATGTTGATAGAAAAAATGTTAGGAAAATCTTAACTGAAAATCTTGGCATGAGAAACGTGTGTGCAAAAATGATAGTTAAGGAACTCACCTACGAACAAAAACAAAAGAGAGTCAAAGTTTGCCAAGACCTTTTGGAGAGGCAAGGAGTGTTTTGGGTCATGTTGTCAGAGGTGATGAAATATTCAGGTACCAATATGACTCTGAGACAAAGCATCAAAGTACACAATGGAAGTCAGCCAATTCTCCATGATCTAAAAACTTCTGGCAGTTCAAATCAAGAGTCAAAACAAGGGTGCTAACCATTTTTGTTCTCAGAGGGGTCATTCATTATGAATTTGTACCAACTGGACAGTTAACCAAGTTTACTATTTGGCAATGCTGCATGAAAATGTTAGACGATGGGCACTTGGGCTTTTTCCATGACTTGGCTATTATGAATTGAGCTGCAATGAATAATCTGGTGCAAATATCTTTTTTGCAAAGTAATTTTTGGTCTTTTAGATATATTCCTAGTAGTGGAATTGCAGGATCCAATGGCAGGTCAATTTTTAAATCCTTGAGTATCCTCCAAACTTCTTGATTGGTTTAATGTAACCATGTCAGATTGTACAAAAAAAAAATCAGCACATTGTACCCCACATATGCATGAATGTATTCATGATCTATGTCTATTTGACTTAATAAAATTAAAAAAAAAAAAGTTAGATGAAAATGACCTGAACTCTTCACCAACTCACGGCTCTTGCATCACAACAATGCACCAGTTCACATGTACTGCCTGTGAGGGAGTTTTTAGTTAGAATCCAGAGAATTGTAGTGGAACACCCTCCCTACTCTTCCAATATGGCCCCCAAAGACTTTCTTGTATAACCCAAAGATAAAGGAAATATTGAAAAGAGGACATTTTGATGATATTCAACACACCAAGGGTAATATGACCACAACTCTGAGGGCCACTCCCTAAAAAGAGCACCAAAACTGCCTTGAGGGGTGAATGAGGCACTGGTGTTGGTGCGTAGCTTCCCAAGGGCAGTACTTTGAAGGTGACTTTGAATAATAATATTTAGCAATGAGATATGTAGCACATTATCTAGGATAAGTTCGTGAACTTCATTGTCAATTGTCGTATAGAGCACTTTCCACTTTCGTGGAAATCGCCCATCTTCCCCACTTAGAGACTGGAAAGTTATCACTGCCAAAGAATGGGGAAACTGAGGCTCTAAGGGGTGAGGCGAGTTGTCCAAGGCAGCCAGTAGCTGGTCTCCTGGAGCAAGGGTGGCTTCAGGGTGTGGGGGTGCGGGATGGGGATCTAGGAGACCCAGAGGAAGCAGTTTCATAGGAAGACGGGGGTTGGGTGAATAGAAGTTTCTGGGTGTGAGGAGTGGTCCATCCCGGCCCACCCTGCCACCATCAGCTGCCCCCACCCTGTGTGGGCCGGTGTCTCAGAACAGGATCTTGGTGGATCTTTACAGAGAAGCAGCCACCCCCGAGTGGCATAGGCTGTTGCTGATTAACAAATTAGCTACAAATCATGCGCCAATCAATGTAAATAACAAGTTTGTCCACAGGATGGAAAATCTGCCAGTTCCGGCCTCCTCAGCTGGGTTTGTCAAAGAGTCAGAGGGTGGGACTCGGGCTACAGGGACTCAGATCTAGTCTCTGGTCCCCACTGCCCAATGGGCTATTGTTTCATTGTCCCAGAAATTAGGGAGAGGCCAAGAGAGGGGCTGAGAGGTAGGGGCTGGCCCCCGAAAGATCACTACTGCCTCTCCCATTAAGTCTCAGAGACCTGTCCTGGTTCCCCATGTTTCTCTAGCCACCAGTGCCTTCAAAATCCCTAGTTGGCCCTCTGGCCAGGCCTGCCCAGGTCCTGGATGTAGAAGAAAGAACAGTGTGTAGTCCCAAACAGCCAGGGAAGCTGAGCAGTAGCCTTGAGTGTGGTCACTTTAAATTTGGCCCAGCTCAGGAGGCGAGGGTAGGCCTCCACCCTGAGGTTCTGGGTGCTGGAAGACATGAGGACAGCAGGGAGAGCATAGTCGGGAACTAACCAGAGAGTAAGCCACACCCTGGCTTCTGTGCCAGGAGGGAGAGCCAGCCCAGCCCAGAGCTGTCTTCTCTGAATCCTTGAGTAAGTTAAAGAACCTCTCTGAGTTTCCATTTTATCCATGTTATAAAATGAGCTAATAGTACAATAAACCCTTGGCTTTTATAAATTCAATATTTTGCTGCTTGTTTGCCGCTGTTTGATGACTTACCTATTTGCCCAGATACCACCCACCCACAAGCTCTATCTGCCTCCCAGAAGCCCTTGGTCTGGAGCCTCACCAGTCCCGGTGAAAGCTTGGGAAGGAGAATCTAGTATCTGCTCCTGCCTGCTGTCCCCCTGTACCCTCACTCAGAAGCCCATGCCCAGGGGACTTGGATCCTGGGTTGCTGGGACAAAGGACCAGGACCTCAACATGGGGTCTGTGTGGCCCTGCAAGGGCAGCTCTGTCCATAGACCTGGTGCCCAGGCATTAATGACCCTGGGTGTCTGGAAGTCTCACAACCCAGGTCAAATGCTAGTTCTGCCACTGAACGGGTTACATGACCACAACAGGTGACATGGCCTTTCCACCCAGAATTGCCTTTTTCATAAGGACCTCAGGGCCTCAGGGCAGATCACCTGAGCCCATGGGGTTGAGCTCCTCAACCCCTACCTTCCCCACCGTCCCCCAACCAAGTTCCCCAGCTGTACTTGACAATGCAGCATGAGATCCTCAGCCCCAGAAAGGAGCTGAAATCAGGCCCCACTCAGCCTTGGGCAACCGGGAAGACAGAGCTGTGGGAGGTGAGTGGCAGCAGGGAGAAGGGGGAGGAGAAGACAGATAAAGGGGGTTGAAGACAGTGCGTGCGGGAAGGCAGAAGCAGGATGCGGAGCGCTGACACAGCACCTGCTGCGATTCCTGCCATAAATCACTCTCAGGGTGGCCAGGAGCATTGCCCAGGAGGGAGACGATCCAATCCCGGATTCTGAGCCCAGAACGTCACTCTGGAGGTGGGGGCCTCGGAGCTGCTCTTTGTTCTTGCTGGGGGCCTCAGTCTGCCCCACTGCATAATGGGGAGCTCTCTACCCTCCTCTTGGGCCCTGAGGTCCCACGCAGAGGTGCACGGATTAGGAATGTTATTATTACGTAATTACTGTTAATAAAAATACATCACACAGAGCTCAGGAACATGCCTGCTCTGGAGTGAGGTGTAATAACTAACGTGTATTTATGTGGCACCTCACAGCATGGAAACCACAGTGGTATATTTTTCTCATTTGATTCCCACAATGCAGTAATGCAGGTAAGGCAAAGATTTTCCCCCTTGTTTGTTTTATAAACCAGGGATTTCAGGTTCAGACAGGTAAAACAGTCATCGTGGGCCAGGCAATGACTGGCGGGGGGGAGCTGGAGCCTGAACGTTACCCCTTCCCGAAGGACCTGGGAATAGATCTAGGGACCCTGGAGGGTGGGACATCACAGGACTTTGGGAGCCAGGTTTGCCGCCCAGCTGTGTGACCTCAGCTACCTCACTGAGATCATGCTGCAAACAGTGCCACCTCTGAGATTATTGGGGTGCATTAAAGGAGATCATGGATGCAAAGGGCTTACAGACTCCTGGCAGTGAGTAAATACTCCATAGACACGGGCAATTGTCTCATCATCCCTGAGGTTTGAGGAAAAGGACTTCCCTGCTGTCTTGCCGCCACTCTGGAGGCCACGAAGAGCACTTGGTGCCCTCCCAGCTCTTCCCCTTTCCCCCCCAGGGGCCCCTCCCTGTGCAGCCTGTCAGCTTCCAGCCCCTGCCACTGACCTCACCCAAGTGTTAGCTGAGGGCTATCAGATGGGGACCAGCCTGAGCTGAAGCTGAGTGGGAAGCTGAGTGCCTGGGCCTGGTGGGTTCCAAGGCTCTGCTCTGACCTGGGGGAGCTGACCTGGGCCCAAGGCAGGAGGAGGACAGAGGATTTGCTTCTCACCAAAGCCACTATTTGGGGGGAAGCTGGGGACAGTTCAGAGAGCAGGATCTGACACTGAATTCAGCCTTGTAACAGCAGGTGGGTTAGTGATAGCCAGAGTGGGGGCTGACGGTGGTTATTTGGGTGAAGTGTCCCCTCCCTTCCCTGTGGAGACCAGAACCAGCCCCAGGGACAGGACCAGGAGGCAGAGCCCCCCAGAGGCTGGGCTTTTCTCCTTCCTGTGAACGTTCCTGCGATAGGAGCCTCTCATCAGGCAGATGGTAGGGTATGCACGGAGGGCACAGGAGTGTCTGGAGGCTGCTCCCACTTTCCCAGAGCTGCCTTCCAGGATGCCCCCCACCTGCGGCTATGAGCCCTCAGAGACTGCCCCACTCCCCTCCATGGCTGCCTGAACACCCAGCCTCCCTGACACGCCATTGCCTGGTGCCCTGGCCCTGCTCCAGGGCCCTCTCAGCCCCTGTGTGGCAGAAGGGCGTCACATGCCCCTGGGAAGCCCGCATCTGCTCCCGTGCGGCCTCCTCCTATATCCTCATCCCCCATCGGTGAGCAAGTCAGGTGACATTTGGAGGCTCCAAGGTCTCCCCTGTTAAGTGGTATGATTTAGCCTGGGTTCTGTGTTTTGATTTTGCCCAGCTGCGTCTGTGTGCATTCAGATTAATCCTGTTAGCTGGCGGGAATGGGGCTACCTGCTGTTTATCAAGAGTGCTTGTGCGATTCCCGTTTGATATGCAGCCACCTTCCTGGGCAGAGAAGCTCCCAGCCCCTTCATCCCGCAACAGCCTCAGGGAGAGGCAGAAGGCTCTGCTGAAGGGTCGTTCTGGTCCCCACACTGGGCCTTGTGGAGGTGGTACAGGGTCCATGGCCCACAGACCCATCCACTGGCCTGCACCCCTCCCCTTCCCCAGCACCTGCCAGCAGGAGGCAGGCTGACTTCTCCTTCACTTGCTTGAGTCTTGTGGGTACCAGGTTGGAGTGAAGAAAAGTTACAGTCCTGGCCTGTCATGGTCAGCAGCAGGACCTCAGGGGCACCCCGAACTCTCAGTTTTCTCCCCTGAAAGATGGGGCTACCTACGTGGAAGTTTGTCCTAAAGGCAAATGGAGGTCATGAGTTGGCAGCGCTTTGAGAGGTGCCCACGCGGGCTCACAGTTATCAGGCACAAGGCAACAAGGACGGCATGGTGGCACACATGGCAGAAAGTCACCAAGACACATGGCCTCTCTGTTTCTTCATCTGTGAAATGAGTATAACATCCCCCTTCATCCACTCACCATTGCTGCAGAGACCAAGGCCAACTGAGGTCAATTGTCACCCCCATCTGCACCTTCCCCAGGTGCTTTCAACGTAGTTTTTACTTTTATGCCAGGCACCCAAGTGAGGGAAAAGTCCCCCTCATACCACTGACAGGAGTCTGAGGCCAGAGAGTTAGTGACCACCGAGGTCAGCCCAGGCTCCACTGCCTCCAGACCTGTGCCCAGGAGGGACATTGGGTAGGTCAAGCTCTGTCCATCCACACACAATCACGTGGTGGTGTGGCAGGCAGGCCAGTGGGGAAGGGACACTGATCCTCCAGCCAGGCAGCACCCCTCCCAGAGCTTGCCTCATCCCAGCACTGATGAGTGCTTTCCTGCCAAGGCAATAGGTACAACCCCCAGGTGGTAGTTCAGCCCTTCCCCCTCCCAAGAACGCCTCTTCCCCAGGATTCCTCCACTTGGGAATTTTTTCCTGAGCAAGGTCACCAACCACGTCACCTGCACCCTGAGACTCCCCAGCCTCTACCTCTGCCCACACCTCACCCACTTCGTCCACACATTTCCTATTTGTCTAGGCTGGCCTTGAACGCCTGGGCTCAAGCAATCCTCCTGCCTCCTGAATAGCTGGAGCTATAGGTGCCAGCCATCAGATTTTTTTTTTTTTTGAAAGAGGGTCTCAGGCTGTCATCCTTGGCTGGAATGCAGTGGCATCATCATAGCTCACTATAGCCTCAAATTCCTGAGGCTGAGGCTCAAGTGATCCTCTTGCCTCAGCCTCCCAAGTAGCGGGGACTACAGATGTACACCACCATGCTCAGTTAATTTTTCTATTTTTAGTAGAAAAATTAGCCTCTTGCTCAGGCTTGTCTCCAACTCCTGACAGATATATTTATAATGAATATATTTCTCTTTCTCTTTTTTTAAACAGCTTAGTTGAGATATAATTCACATACCACACAATTCATCCCTTTACAGTGTATAATTCAGTGGTTTTTAGCATATCCATAAATATGTGAAACCATCATCACAGCCAATTTTAGGGCATTTTTTGAGACATTCTTAATATGTCACCCTCAATAGAGTGCTATGGCATCACAGCTCACAGCAACCTCAAACTCTTGGGCTTAAGCAATTCTCTTGCCTCAGCCTCCCAAGTAGCTGGGACTACAGGTGCCCACCACAACACCTGGCTATTTTTTGGTTATAGTTGTCATTGTTGTTTGGCAGGCCTGGGCTGGTTTCGAACCCATCATCTCCAGTGTATGTGGCTGGCACCCTAGCCGCTGAGCTACAGGCTCCGAGCTAATTTTAGTACATTTTTATCATCTCAGAAAGAAACTCCTTCCCATTTAAATCTCATACCTCTATTCTCCTAACCCACATGCCAACACCTGACCCTAAGCAACCACCACTCTGCTTTCTGTCTATGGTTTTGTTTATTCTATGCTTTCATATAAATGGAATCCTATAATGGCCTCTTGTGAACTTATTTCACTTTTATAATGTTTGCAGGTTCGCCCATGTTGCAGGTAGACCAGTACTTCCCTCTGTGCTATGGCTGAGTTACGCTGTATGGCTGTGACACATTTGTCACTCCCTTCACCCAAGGGGTAGACGTCTGGGTTGTTTCCACTTTGGGGCTCTTACGAATAACGCTGCTAGGAGCATGTCTGCACAAGTTTTTGTGCGCATATAGCTTCTCAATTCTCTTGAGTATATTCCTAGGAGTAGAATTGCTGGGTCATGTTTAACTATTCGAGCAACTGCCAGACTGTTTTCCAAAGTGGCTGCACCATTTTATGTCGCCACCAACTTTATACGCTGGCTCCGAGTTCTCTGCGTCCTCACACTCTGGTGTCTGCCTTTTTGATTATCACCATCCTACCGGGTGTGAAGTGATAATCCATAGTGGGTTTGATTTGCATTTTCCTGATGACTAATGATGGGAAACATCTTCTCATTTACTTTTTGGCCATTTGTATATTTTCCTTGGAGGAATGTATATTCAGGTCCTTTGCCCATTTTCTAATTGGGTTATTTGTCTTTTGTAATTATTGAATTAGTATTCTTTATATATTCTAGGTACAAGCCCCTCCGCACAGATTTGAATATCTAATGAGGCCAGCCTCAGGTTTCCAGGGGAGGACCATGGCTCTAGAATTAGACTGAACTGGATTCTCCACTATCAGGCGTCTCTACTAAAAATCAGCCAGACATCATGGCAGGCACCTGTAACCCCAGCCACTCAGGAGGCTGAGGCAGGAGGACCACTTGAACCCAGGAGTTTAGAGTTCCTGTGAGCTATGAAGATGCCACTGCATTCTAACCAGAGACAGAGCAAGACTCTGTCTCAAAGAAAAAAAAAGCCTGGTGCAGAGTCAGGGAAACCTGAGCTTAAATCCTGCCCCTGCAACTTATATTACCACCCTGGCCTCAACTTGTATTTCTGTAAAATGGGGACAGTGATGCTTACCTTACTAGCCAATGTGTTATAGGGATTAAAAGAGTAATTCAAGTCAGTTCCAAAAGGTTAAACAATTCCATTTATATAACATTCTTTTTTTTTTTTTTTTTGGGACAATGTCCAACTTTATCACCCTCAGTAGAGTGCTGTAGCATCATAGCTCACAGCAACTTTAAACCTCTGGGCTCAAGTGATCCTCTTGCCTCAGCCTCCCAAGTAGCTGGGACTACAGGCATCTGCCACAATGCCCAAAGTAGGGCATAGACCTCTCTCTATCTCAGGCTGGTCTTGAACTCATGAGCTCAGGCAATCCACCTACTCGGCCTCCCAGGGTAGTAGGATTACAGGTGCGAGCCACCTCGCCCAACCTGTATGACATTCTTGAGATGACAAAACTGTAGAAATGGAGAGCAGATTAGGGGTCATCAGCAGGCAGGAGGGGAGAAGAGGATGATAGGAGGGATCCTGGCAATGGTGGCACTGTCCGTATCTCGACCACATCGGTGTCAGTATTGGGGTCGTCATCTAGTGCTACGGTTTTGCAAGGTGTTAACACTGGGGGGACTGGGTAAAGGGTGCACTGCGTCTCTGTTATTTCTTACAACCGCATGTGACTCTACAATGAACAAAACAAAATGCTTAATTTTTTAAAAAGAGAGTTGCTCAAATAAAGGTGCAGAGGAAGCATCAGTAACATTAGCTATTCTGGCTCCCTATCCCCTGGTTTCCCTATGAGCAGGTGCGGCCTGGGAATCAGCATCACGTAAAACCTACATGGCAACAGGGACTGGGGCCGGGTAGGAAGAGCCTGACTCTGTGTTTGGCACATTTCATTTCTGTGCCTGCCACGAGTGCCGAATAAATACGGGAGGGAGGGAGGGAAGGAACGAGCAAGGGAATGAATGAATGACCCTGACTGCAAGAGAACTATTGGCCTCTCAGGAAATGAAACGGGCTTAAAGCAAGAGGTGCTTGGGATAGACGCAGGGACAATTTTGCTTTCTGAAATTGGCCAGCT
>NW_003852503.1:4612265-4615129 GCF_000181295.1 Otolemur garnettii | reverse complement strand
GGAGGAAGAGAGCCCCGACTTCTCCCGACGGCGCGGGGAAAATGGAAGCCTAGCATTTTCAATTTAAGGTTTAGTTAGATAATGCCTATTGGTGCCAGTAGATTACAGAGTGGATATTAAATCCTGCAGGATTTGGAATCGGAGCATACAAGTGGAATTGTTAAGTAGGGGGAAGCAGCCGGAAGGAGCTGCCCGCTGTCCTCCACTACGGAGAGGGCGTCTCTGAGAAGGAGCGGCCAGCACGATTCTGGGTCCTAATGTGCCCACTGATGGCTCCAGAGGGTAGGTGATCCCGGGAAATCTGAGGCTGGAATCACTTTCCTTTCCAGGTCTCTGAGCAAAGTCCTCCCATACTATGAATAGGAAGAGAAAGGTGTAAACACACCAAATACAGGTTTTAGCCTTCAGAATAGATACCTACACTTCAGTCTCACCTGGCCCTTCCCTCTCTCCACCCAGTGAACTCCTATGCTACCTTCAAAACAACTCATGCATCTCTTCTTCCAGGAAGCCCTTCCTAACTACTCACCTGGCTCCCTCTGTGAGCCCAGAGGACACCAGGCTTCCCCTGGTGTTGCATTTACCATCAGTTATTATAATCGCAGACTTGCTTTCTTCCTCACTCTTTGAAAGGGGTAACTGTGACTTCCTCTCCTACACCCTCGCTCCCAGGCACAAAGGGGTTCCCAATAAATGTACAGTACAGATGGAGGTTTATGCCACATTTGTATTTATTTTTTCCATAGTTGATGCATTTTGAACATGAGAGAGTATTTTCACAGCTTTCTAGACTCAAGAGTTACAAAGCGGTCCTTGAGGCCAGGCACAGTGGCTCATCCTGGTAATCTCAGCACTCTGGGAGGCCGAGGAGGGTGAATTGCCTAAGCTCATGAGTTCGAGACCAGCCTGAGCCAGAGCAAGACCCCCCATCTCTAAAAGAAAAGCCAGGCTTTGTGGTGGGCACCTGTAGTCCCAGCTACCTGGGAGGCTGAGGCAAGAGAATCACTTAAGCCCAAGAGTTTGAGGTTGCTGTGAGCTGTGACATCACAGCACTCTACCGAGAGTGACAAAGTGAGATTCTGTCTCAAAAAAAGAAAAAGAGGGAGGTCCTTAAGGAAAGTGTCCCTCCCACCCTGCCTGGCAGCTCCCCCACCCCTCTGTACCCATCCAGGAGGCTTTCCCCTCATGCAAGCAAACGTGTATGTGCACCTCTCCCTTTAACAAAATAGCAGCTGTTATACGTATTATTTGCTCATCACTGTCTTTATTCCACAACCTTTCTTGGAGACTACCCTTACCAGCACACAGAGGAGGTCTTCACATCCCCAGGTCCCACTGAGGGAGGGGAAACCTGCCAGCAGGGGCTAGAAGGCTGGGCTCCCCAGCCCTGCTGTTCCCTCTGATGAGTGTGTAGCGTTGACTTACAGAGTCTCTGTGGTGACCCTGTACCAGCAGTCTTGGGGTGGCCCAAACGAGCAGCTTTGAAGTGGGAGTGCAAATACAGGACTTGGAAGCCTTGGGCTGAGCCCCCAAGACAACAATAGGGATGATCGGCGTTGCCTGGGGCTGGGATGATGTCTCTGGCAGGCCCAGCCTGAAGGCTCGGTTGGGCTCAGTGGAGGAGGATAGAGAAGCTTATTAGTTTAAGCAGGATGAAATGTGTAAATTAATTACCCCGGCCACCCGTGCATGTAGCGGCCGGCCTGCGTGTTGGGAGGGAAAGCGTTAGCTTCCATCTCTCCTGCAGTTTGGCTCCCCTGCCAGATGTAGCCCAGAGGACCTGCAGCCATGTCTACCCCGGAAGAAGAGACCCAGGGACTTAGGCTCGGGCTGTGCCCGGGAACCAGACCCAGGCAGTCTGGAGGAGATGAGCAGTGCCTCCCACAGCTGGAGCTTGGACACCACCACTGCCGCCACCAAGGAAGCAGGGTCAGAGGAGCGTACAGAAGGCAGGGAAAGGGCCCCTGCTCTCACGATGTGCCCGGCACCGTGGCCACCCTTTGCTTGCTTGCTTTCATTTAATCCTCACCAGAAAATCCATGCAGTCACTATTATTAGCCCCATTTGGCCGAGGAGGAAACTGAGAATCAGGAAGAGTTGAACAGCTTGTTCTACTGATGCGGCTGCTCCCTGGTGGAGTCAGGACTCAGGTCCAGAGAACACACTGCCTCCCTCTGGGACACAGGCAAGCAGTGAGTGATCTCTGGGATCATGTCACCCCCAAGAGTCTTCCTTGCTTCTATCCCCACCCCACAGAGGACATCCCTCCTCCTTAGCCCATAACAGCTGAGCCAGTCTCCCTTCCCAGTGTGCACCCCCTACAGATGAGACCTGTGTGACCCCTGACCCCCTCTACCCACTGCAGTTTGGCTCCCCTTCCAGATAGAGCCCAGAGGACCGGCAGCCATGTGCCGACCCCGGAAGAAGATGATTCTCTGCTCTTGGCCATCTCCCACAGAGGCCGCCCTGTTCTCTCACTTGCAGAACTCACCCTCCGAGTCAGGTCCTGCTGGTCCCCCCCAGATCTCACCCCAGGCTCAGCTCAGCTCTCTGGTGCCCTGTGCTGTGTGCTGCATGGTTTGAGTGCCATCTGAGTCAGCCCACAGGCCCGGTCATGCAAGTTCAGACAGAGCACCAGCTCACCCCTGCAATGCCCTCACCCCTCTATGCCCAGAGCTTCACCCAATGCGAGTGTCTGTGAGTGAGCGAAGTTCTCCCCCATTCACTCCTCTAGTCCTGCCTTGTCCCTCTCTCAGTGGGGCCTGGACAATGGTCCAATGCTGGGTTCAGATCACCCAGTCCAGTTTCTCCTCCAGGCAGGTCCACACCTGAGTTAACAAAAACCCGCCCCCTATATCCCCTTA
>NW_003852503.1:4611982-4612245 GCF_000181295.1 Otolemur garnettii | reverse complement strand
CCTTTGGCTGCCAGCACAGCCTCCTGCAAAGTGGCAATCAGTAACCAGGTTTTCAGCCCCACTGAGGGTCTTAACATGACAATGGAACCAAACTCAGAGAAATGCAGAGTTTGCTATCCAGGACCAACCAAGAAGCCACCAAGGAAACACATTATGTATCTCCATCTGGGATTAATTTCTCGATAACAAGGAGCCCAGGCAACGATGTCCCCTCCCTCCCTCACCTGGCTCCCTGTCCTCCCAAGCGTGACCCAGAGAGCCTC
>NW_003852503.1:4596496-4611765 GCF_000181295.1 Otolemur garnettii | reverse complement strand
AGTTGGCACATCCACCAAGCAATTAGACTTTATCTCCCTTGTTTATGTGGCTGAACAACGGTTCATTTTCAAACTTAATAGTCAATACTCCGAAAGATAAAACTGCCTGGGTCACTCTTGGGAGATGATTTGAGGGTTTGGCGGGAAAACAGGACAAGACAGCAGCTGGGACCAGTCTCAGCCTCCCAGCGTCTGCCCCCGTGGACAGGTGTTCCTGGGCCCCAGTGTAAACCTTCGGACCTCCCTGCGTGGTCCATGGGAGGAAAGTACACATTTCCACATCATTGGTGGGAAACCCAAAGGCAACAGAAGGCGAGGGCACTGCAGTCTGCAGCCCTCAGTGTCCCCTCACCTGGGGTATCAAAGACTCTGGTTCCACTGCCAGCAGGCAGCCTTAGATAGAGCCCTTCAGGGGCTGCAGACTGGGACCGGCTGTCCCCACCGAGCCCCCTCCTCAGGCCAGCCACCTGCAGAGGGAGCCAAAGGCAGTGCCCACCACATGGGGGGACTCACCCCTGCCCCCACCCCGCAGCCTCCAGGCCAGCTTGGGCAAAGTCAGGTGGGGGCACTGCCGTCCTGGGGTCACATATTCTTTAGGACAGAAAAGTCCATTAGCTAATGCAGAAGGAGTGGAGAAAGGGGCTCCCCAGTTCCAACTCCAGCCCGCGCTGGAGCAGGAGGCTGTGCCATTAACTGCAGTGAAATACTTCCATCTGCTGGCTAAATTAAGAACTGCAGGGGCCCTGGTGTGGGTTCTGGGGCCGTGTCTTCCCACCAGGCACAGGCAGCTAGAAAGGCCTGGGAAACCAGCTTCCTCCCAGGTTGGATGCTATCATCCTTCTTGCTTTTCTATTGCTGTTAATTGCATAATAATAATAATAATAAAATAATAATAACATACTCTCAATTATTGAGTGTCTGAGATGCTAGGCACATTGCAGAGTATTTCTGTTGCTTCCAATAGTCCTTTAAGATATTGTCCCCACTGAAGCTCAGACAGGGTGGGCATGGTGCCCGGGTAATACAGCCTCAGCCTGGGGGGTGGTTCAGCCAGGATTCTGACCACATGGCCTGGCTTCAGCTCTGCACTGGCCTTGGAAGCCCATGCCTTACCTCCACATTTCATGAAGTGCCCCAGCTCCCTTCTTGATTTTCTGCCACTTCTTCCCTGGCAACTGCTTCTTACTGCCAATGCCTGTCCACATGCGAGGTACTGTTCTAGGACAAAATGGAACAACCCGGATATCACAGATTGCATATGCCAGGAGTCTTGAGGCTGAGAGGAGAGCTCACAGGCCTCTGAAGCCTCAGCCTTTCTCCCTTCTGGAAAGGGAAGGCTTCTCGGATAGGGACCCAAAGCCCTGCAGTTAGGGTAAGAAGGAGAGATAGCAGTGCTGGGTAAAGGGAGCCTCAGGGATTTGGGAGCCTGACGTGCATTTCTCTCACCCAGGCCTGATTATGGTGCCCCAACTTGGGGCCAAGCTCATTTTTCCAGGCATAGTGGCTCACATCTGTAATACCAGCAATTTGGGACACCAAGGTGGGAGGATTGCTTGAAGCCAAGAGTTTGAGACCAGCCTGAGCAAAAGTGAGACCCCATCTCTACAAAAATGAAAAAGAAATGTCTGGTATAGTGGCACATGCTTGTAGTCCCAGCTATTCCTGAGGCAGAGGCAGGAGGATCACTTGAGCCCAGGAGTTTGAGATTGCACTGAACTATGATCGTGCCCCTGGGATCCAGCCTGGGTGACAAAGTGAGACTTTGTCTCAACAACAACAAAAACCTTCCAGTTCCTCCATCCCTTCTTGCTCTGGTCTTCGCAGACTACTGGAGCTGGGAGAGGACCCCAGAAACGATCCAGATAAAATTTACCCCTTTTTTTAGATGGGAAAAGTCAGGTCCGGAGAGGACAAGCAGTTTTCCCAGATCACACAGCTAAGTGTCACAGCAAGGATGGGGGTCAGGTCTCCTACCCACCCAGCCAGAGCTCCCTGCTAAGATCCAGCACTGCCTCCCTCTTCCCCAGTCTGCTGCCCACATCTCACTTCGAATTGCCTAATGCCAGACTTGGATGAGGACAGAGAACGGGAGAGCCAGGGTCAGGACTTTGCTCAGTATCTGAGATGAATATGAAGTAGAAATGGAATCTTGCTTCTCTTCTTTCTCTCCTGTCTAGGGAGACTTGGGGCCTGCAGAATTCCTCCCATATTCGCTCTTGCTGGGGAGGGAGGCATTCTCAAGAACGAGGAAAATTGGATTTCCCTGATCGCTTTATAATCACAGCTCTAATGATAATGGAACTGGTGGGGATTGATGAGGGGAGGGCAGTGCTTACAATGTCCCTGCTCGGGTCCCAGCAGAGGGCCCAGGGCCAACTGCCACTGCCATCTTCTTGGCAGTCCACCTTGCTGGCCTCCAGGCTGCAGGAGGCATATCTTGGTCAGGCTCAGGCTCAAGCCCAGGCCAGGCAGGGCCCAGGGAATTCAGCCAAATCCCTTCCTCAGGAGCTGGTGGATTTAGGGTCAGAGAACTGGGAGCCCCTCATGGCCATGGCCTTTTTCAGAGAGTCTGAGTATTGCTGCAGCCCAGGAATTTGGCCCTCCTGATCATCAAGACCACAGTGACTGCAGGTCCCAGAGAAGTCAGAGAGACTGCTGGAAATTGGTGCCCACAGAGGTAGACCAGCACCCATAATAGGGCTGTGGGGAGCAGCAGCCAACCCCAGGGACCCTGCAATCTCAACAAGGAGAGATTGAGGAGGCCCGAGCATGCTGGTCTGGCCTACAGTGGTCTCTCTTCTGGACAGTGCGCAGAGGTCTTCCACACATGCACCCCACCCTTCTCCTTCCTTCTCCTTGTTTCCCCCCTTTCTCCTGCATATTATTCTTCCTACCCATTTCTCTTTCCCTTTCTGAGTCCCAGGAACCCCCTCCTAGGAAGCCTGGACACTGGCAGGGACCCTAATCCCACCCCAACCTGGCCCTGCAGGGTGGGGAGAGGGAAGAGTGTTACCCACCATGACGGACCACAGCCAGCTCCCATTCAGGAGTTTGTCCAGAGTTGGGGGGAGCAGAGTGAGAAAGGACAGTGAAAACAGAGGGTCCTGGGTATCCCTGCCACCCCAGGAAAGAGTGTGGGTGTTTTGGATGCTTCCTCCTGGTGTGATTCCCTCGCCAGGAAGCCTTCTCTGACCATCCCTCCACATTTCTCTGGGTTCCCAGGGACCAGAAGTCCTCATCTCCTTCCTCCATCCCCCAAACCCAGGACGGTGCTGGCTTCAGGAGCCTGGCTCTCCCACCACCTTTGCTGCAGGCTCTGTCACTGGGAGAGCCCTCAGGCCTGCAGCCTCCACGCCAGCCTGCGCTGGGATCCTCACAGCTCAGGGCAGTCAGGGTGCCCCCCAGCCCCACCCTGTGTTCACTGTTAACCAAGGGGCAGGCCCCTGCACTGCACACTCATCCTCGGCTGGGGAGGGAGCCACGTCTTTGAGAGGAAAGAGGGAAGATGACTGTACAGTCATCAGAGAGAAAACGTGTGTTCAGGAGACTATGGCCAGTCCCTTTGGGGACCCTCAGAGAAATACTTATTCAATACAAGAGAAGCAACTGACAAATGGTTTATTTTGGGGGGGGAAACCCAAGCTGAATGTCTCCCTCCCCCACCCTGCAGGCTGGCCCCCTCCCTTAGCCCCTACATAGGCCCTGGGGTGGTGGGTGAGAGAGGAGGGATGACCCTACCCCACCGCTCCTGGATGGGCCTCCTCCCTAAGGCCTGGGCCTGTGACATGCAACCTGCAGGGTCATCAGAGGGAAGCGGCAGACCCTGGCAGAGCAGTGGGTAGGAGTGGGGGGCCCTGCACCCTTGTCAATAGCTCTTGCTGCAACCAGGGCAGCCACGTCTGCCATTCCAGAAGAAATCATGAAATCCTACAGGTCACTGGTAATTTCCTTGCATGGCCAGGCCTGTGGCTATTTTCATGGGTGGGTTATGTAAGGTCAAGGGGAATTAGGTGTCCTGGCAGGTGGAGAGAGAAATATCTTGGCTAGAATTACCCTGCCAGCCAGGGGAAGCCCCTTCCAAGGACCCCAGACTCCAAGTGAATGCAGTGGAGACCCATGGCCTGGGCAGGGTGATGCCAAGACCCTGACAGTTTTCCACCTGTGGTGGCCAAGGACTGCAGACTCTGCCAGGCTGGGCATGTGTAGGTAGGGCCAGGCTTCTCTAGACAGGGGCAGGCTGCTGGGAAGCAGGAGGCGAGGCTTTGTGGATGGGAGAGGGGCAGCTGTCTGGGCCCGCCACCTCCTGACCATATCAGGGGAAGGGGAGTGACATGAACAGTCAAGCGCCTAGAGGCAGCAGGGCATGTGTGAGAGAGGCAGGCTGAGGCCACACGGGTCCTTACTGCTGTCCCTGTGTGCAGCCCAAGAGGAGGGTGGCGGATCAGGGGAGACCCCTCCTACCCTGCACCAGCCATGGGATGGCCTCTGAATGCAGGAACTGTGGTGACATCAGGAGTCACCAGGCAGGAAAGGGCCTGGGTGGAGTGTAGACCATGGGGAGGCGAGGGCAGCTAGGACTGCCATGGGAGGCCAGGGAGGACTGCGGAAGGCAGGGGCAGGGGTGCTCCCTCTCCCACAGACGAGCACGGTAGCTTAGGAGACAAGAGCAGCAGGGCCAGGAGGAAGGGGGTGTGGTGACTCATTCTCTCCTTCCTGGAGCTCACGGGGCCTCGTTGGACCCGATCCCGTTGCCTTTGTTGACGTAGAATGGCCGGTGGTGAGACTGTGGGGAAACAAGAGGGGTCAGAGAAGCCGGGTGGCAGGTGCCCCCACTAGCCAGACCCACCCCACCCTCACTGCCTCTAGCCAGGTCCAAATCCATTCTGAGGGCCTTGTGGCCTGACCCATAAGAGCTCTCTCTCCTGAGATCAGAGAGTGGTCCCTGAGATCAAAATCCCCAGGTTCAAATCCTAATCAGAATTCATTCCCATTAACTGGTAGTGACCTTGAACCTCAGCTTGCCATCAGATTGACTGAACTTTTTCTCCACAGCCTATGAAGGCTCCCAGCACCACCACGGCTACCATTTATGTCTACAGAGCTTCACGGCACTGTGTCAAGTGCTTTCTATGGATGGACTCATTTAATTTTTACAACCACCCAATAAAACAGATTACTATTATCATATCCATTTTATAGCTGAGCAAACCAAGGCACAGAGAGGCTAGGCAACTTGCCCAAGGTCTCTCAGCTGGCAAGTAGAGGGGCTGGAATTCAAAGCCCAGAGGTCTGGCTCGAGTCTGCCCACACCCCCACACCCCTGCACAAATCCGCCTCACTCCTCGAGTGGAGAAAGAGTCAAGTGTTTGCTTCTGCTCTGAGTGCACAGTCCTCTCCGAGGGACGGATGCACAGAGGGTAAATAGGTGTCCCCGCCCAATGCAGTCTCAGACTCCAACCCCACCGCCCCCCGTCAGTACTCAGGGGCAGAGCCCAGTGGCAATTCTCCCAGCTCCATTGGTGTATCGCATCCCCCTGTGATTTCATGAAATCAGCACCCCCAGCTCCCCCAGTCACTTCATGGGGATCCTGAGATGTCAGCCCTCCAGACTGAAATGCAGGAGCAAGTTTTAGCTGCTCCTTGCCCATGTGAGCACTGTCGGCTCCTAGAGGAACTCGAGGAATAGATTTGTCCCTGAAATGAGGCAGAGACTGAGTCCACCCCATGCCCCACTGATCCCAGTACAGCAGACACCCTGCCCCCATGCACGCACCCCAGGGGTATCCTGGCCCCTGCTCTTGACCTGCCTTTCAGGAACTTGCAGCTCCAGTCATAGCCTCACCTACGTCTGTCCACAGTGGGACAGGGGCCTGTGGAATAAGTGCCAGGGCTGACAGTCCTTAGCACAGACAAGCTGTGTTTCCATTAAACAAAGGAAAACACTGAGACTCAGGAAGGGAAAAGGACACAGACAAGTCACACAGTGACTCAGTAGCAGAGCAGGTCTCCTGACCTCCAGGTGCCAGCCTGGAGCCTAAAGCAGTCAGCCCACAGGACAGAGCAAATAGACCTGGATGTGGCCTGCCTTTCTTTCAGGAAGGTTAGGTTAATGATGTGGACGACAGATCAGGGAATCTCAACCAGGGGCTGCCTGGCTAGGAGCCTGGAGTGGCGGGTGGACAGGAACATGGTCCGGTGACACCCAGTAGGCGCTCTCTCTCACCCCGTCCCCTTCCTGGCTAACAGCACATGAGAGCTGGAAGGGCTATGAAATCATCTGGGTCATCCAATTTGTTACAGAAGGGAAAACTGAGGCACAAAGGAAGAAGGACTCAAGGTCACACAGCAAGTTAGAGGGCTGAGGCGAGGTCCTGATTCCCAGGCCAGCCTCTCTGCACAGTGGCACCTGCCTCCTTGCAGGGGACTCAAGGCGCAATGAGCCTTTTCTGTAAGGACCAAGGTTCTGGGAGGGTGGGAAAGCGTGTGTGGGGGGGAAGTCTAGGAACAGAAACTTCTTTTCTCCCCATATCTGCTTTTTGCAGTCCTGCTGTTGCAATGCCCCTGGGCCCAGCTCCAAATTACATACACGATCACTTAGTTCCCATCCCCAGCAAATTAAAGATTCTCTCCAATTAAACCAGCTCTAGTCACTCTTTTTGGTCCAGAGTAAATAACCTCCCTGTGCTCTGACCTCCAAATGTAAAGACAGCAGGAGCTCTAGACCCTGTTCCAGCAGAGCCTCTGATGCCACCACACACCAGGGCAGCCGGCCGGCCCTCAGCAAGGCCCAGCAGGGGCCTTCAGGAGAGAGAAGCTTGGAGGGATAGAGACTTAGCACATGAAGGACGGTCCTTGATCAGTGGGATCTTGACTGGGGCCCAGGCACATCAGGGCTAATGGGCACTGGAGATCCTCAAAGCACCCACACTATAAAAAACAAGAAACTGGCTAGGAACAATGGCTCACACGGGTCATCCTAACACTGGGAGGCTGAGGGAGGAGGATCATTTGAGTTCAGGAGTTCAAAACCAGCCTGAGAAAAAGTGAGACTCCATCTCTACTAAGGATAGAAAAAATTAGCCAGGCACAGTAGTGCGCTCCTGTAGTCCCAGCTACTCGGGAGGCTGACACAGGAAGATGGTGCAAGCCCAGGAGTTTGAGGTTGCTGTGAGCTACGCTGACACAACACTTTATCCCAGGTGACAGAGCAAGACTCTGTTTCACAAAAAAAAAAAAAAAAAAAAAGCAAGAAACAAGAGTCCCAAAGAGAGACTTCACTCCAGAGAGTCAGCACAGCAGAGGGCCTGGACTCCAAGGACATAATTCCCATTGTGCTACTTTTCTGATGCCTCTGGCTTAGGGTCATCAGATATTGAACCCTAAATATATCCCTAACTTATCCCAATGGCCTTTATGCTGTCAGAACTGTGGAATCGCCCTGAAGAAGTGGGACCCTCACCTAGAATATCTGTCCCCTCAACTGAGTGTTCTACAATCCCAGAGCCAGCAGGGGCCAAGCTGTTATTCCATAAGTATAGACACCCAACAACCATTTTCCAAATAAACAAACCAGGGCCTCCCACTTCACAGGTTAGAAAAGTGAGGCCTAGACAGTGGGTGCTTAGCCAGGTCCCCTGCCTGTTGGCCCTGGGTCTCTACTGCCCTTGGCTATCTGCAGGTGCTCAATCTACTGCTGCTTCCTCCACCCTCTGGCTCAGAGGTAATCACATTCCCACAGGCCCTGGGAACATGCAGATGAGTTTCCCCTGGGGAGCTTCCTTCTGTGCCCAGGGGCTCTCTGGGGTGGGTCACTCACCAGCAAAGTCTGCTTGCCAGATTTCCAAGTCTGGGGCTGGGCCTTGGGGGTCTGGCTCCGCATGAGGGAGGGGTATCCTGGAAAGACAAGAGGCCCCAGTCAGCAGGAGCATGGGATGGTAGACCAGGACCCCCAGGGCCAGAGCAGCACAGCTGCCTTCTCCAAAGTGACCGCCAAGCGTCATCCAGCCCATTACCAAATTCAGCCACCTGAAGAGGAAGCAGCGAGACAGACAGGAGGAAGGGGAGCCAGCCAGGTGGGCTGAGCTAGGCGGCAGGGGAGCGTCACCCCCAGATCCACAGCAGCATCACACTGCTCCACCAGGATTTCCATCCACCCCGAAGTTCATGCCACAGACCCCTCCCTGGAGCCCAGAAAGCCACCTCCTGAGCCCACCCTGCTAGGATTTCCCAGGGGGAGGAGTGCATTCTGACTCCTCAGTACTGATCGCAGCTGCTTCCCACTTGCTACTGAGCCCCACTTGTGCCCAGCACTGTGCCAGGGCTTTGCGCATCTCCTCATTTAGCCCAGCTCCCATTTCTGTGAGCTCAGCAGTTTGCCTGCATTGCACAGCGTACAAGCAGCAGTCAGAATTTGAAACCAGGCTTTGCCAGACTCTAAAACCCATATTCACATTCATTCTACCCAGCTCTGTTGCTCTCCATTAACCAGAGACTAGGGCCCAGAGAGGGGCAGTAATTTGCCAGTGTGGCCACTGCCCAGAGTCAACACAGCCAGCCCAAGAAGCCCAGAGTGGATGGTGCTGTCTGAGCTTGGTTGAGAAGGTGTGAGCCACCCTTCCTGGCTCTTCCTCTCAGCCCTGGGGGATCTACAAGGAGCTCTGGCCTGCAGAACAGTGAAAAGCACTCTTGGTATCAGCTCTCAGCCTATAGGGGCAAGCAGAGACCTAGATTCAAAGGTGCTCAAGAAATAAACGGGGTTTGTCCTGAGCCAGACCTCTGTCCAATGAGACTGTGGCCTGCCTTGGGGAAGCCCTCTCCTGCCCTGGTCTAAGGGAGATCTGCAGCACTGTCGGGCTGCCAGCTGGACTGTCCTGCCCAGGGTGGCCCTGAGAAAGAGACTTGGGAAGCGGCAGAGCAGAGAACCAGCTCTCTCATGCAGCTGGGGCTGGGGCACCCTTGGAGAGATACGGTTCCATGGGTCCTGAGAGGAGAGTGAGAGAGACAGGTTCAGGCCTCACTTCTCAGTTCCCAGAAAGAAAATCCCCTGCCAGCCATGAGAGAGATGAGGATGGGGATGGGTGGGGTGGCCCGTACACCAGCCCTGTGCAGCAGGCAGCAGTCCAGCTGGGGAGTGAGCTAGGGATGGAGGGTGGGGCATGCACCCCTCTTCCAGGGAGCTCTGGGGAGGAGGGACCAGGACACCTCAGAAGTGGCAGAGAGCCCCCACAGGATGTCCCACCTGCCCTGCTGAGGGAGAGGGAGGGGGAGGGAGGGGAAATGGGCAGGTACCGGGATTTTTTTTAAACAGTCCACTGCGGTCCAGTGGTTTGGAAAACTCTGCAGTGGCCTGTCCCAAGGTGGTGAACTGATAGGGGGTTTTCCCAGGGCCTGCTGGGAGAGAGAGAGGCATTAGCAGCATGTTGCTGGTCCCAGGAAGGGCTGGAGGGGCTGACCTTCACTCTGGGCTGTGGCTCCCGCAACCATCACCCAGCCCTGGAACTAGCCTGGCAGCCTTGTGCACACTCTGCCTCCGGGAGTGAGTTCATGGGGCACAGTCCACACAGCCCGGGCTGCCCTCCCACACAGGTCAGCCCTGTCCAGAGCCCTGTCCAAGGCCATTTCCAGCCATCCTGGGGAGCTGAGCTGCATGGAGGAGAGAGGAGCTGAGCTGGCCTCTGCCTCCCGGGCCACGTGTGTTTATTAAGTGGCTCTCTTGCTGCAACGTCTTAGACAGCAGCGTCTAGCAGGCTGAGGGACGTGTGAGGGCTCCAAATCACGCCAGAGGGTCGCCGCCTCTCCATCCAGGCTGGACCAGAGAGCAGGGAAGGCAAGTCCTGAAGCTCACCAGGCCTGGCCTAAGGGTAGGATGTCCCGGGGGGTCCTGCAGGCTGGGACCCTCTGCTCATATTCCTTTCTCTTCTACCTTGCTAAGAGCTCTGAGAATCCCTGCCCAGGTATGGTCTGGAACACCAGGCTAGAAGGGACAGCTGAGTGATACAGCCACTTCAGAGGCCACTTCATGGGGTCTAATGGCCCTGCAAGCCTCTCTCCCTCTCCCAGCCCCACCCAACCTGCCGATTCTTCTTCCAGGCCAGATGTTTGGGGTGCCAGGAGACAGTGACGCCCTCCCCAGCCACCAGAGCTGTCTCTGGGATCTTACAGGAGAGACATAGAGGTCTGGGATCTATAACCAGGGTCTGGTTCAACCCTGCCTCCCCCAGGATGACCCCAACCCCAGGGGACAGGAGGCACTGACCCATAGCAGGCAGGTGGAGGCAGGGGTGGGGGGTGCTTTACAGGACATCTTAACCTGCCTTTCCCAAAGGGGCTTCTGCAGGACTGGCCCTGGGAGTATCAGAGCACTACATGGCCACAGGGCCCTACAGTCAACCAGTACTGGGAGTCACTGGCCAAACAAAGGTAAATGGACTCTGTGAAGAAGGAAGACAGAAGCACCCCAGGCTCTCAGAGGTGGGGGTATAGCAGGTGTAGCGTGTCACACCAGTCTGAGCAGAGACCTCTTACAGTGCATCATTAGGGACCAAGTATGGTGAAGAAGGCCTGAGAAGCCCGACCTGGCCCAGCCCCCATCCCAGCCCTGGTATAGAGCAAAGGCTGTGATGACCTCCCACTCTCAGGCCAGGGCTCTCTTCTCTCCCTGGTGAGGGAGGAACTGACCAGAGTGGGAGCAGAGACCAAGGCAGGGGCCTCTGCACAGGAAAACCAAGGGGGCAGGCGGGGAGAGCTCACCTTTCAAGGAGAAGGAGGAGCTGCCTTGGACGGCAGGCAGGTCATTGTCAGAGCTCTGGATGGTGGAGGAGTATTCCCAGACCCGGGAGGTGTAGTTACCTGGCAGGGCAGAGAAGGGGCATCAGACCCTGGCAGCCAGGCTTGAGGGGGCAGGATCCAGGATGTGGCCAATTCCATAGCTCTTCCTCTCCAGCCCCTGCCACATCTCAAGCTAGTTATGCCCCTGTGTCCCCAGTGACACCTCCCTAATCCTCTTGCCATCAAAATTCTTTCTAAAATATAAAAAGCAGTCATGTCTCTGTCCTACCTAAAAGCCACTGTCTTTAGCATAAGGGGCAAAGTCTTAACGCGACCCACCTTACCCACCATCCCCACTCACTTCCTGGCTCCTCTGTCCCACCCTCTATCCCTCAACACCCCAGCCAGCCTGAGCCCTCAATGTCCAGGTTACCAGCTTCCCTCCCCGCCAGGCTTTGTGTCCAGACCAGGTCCTCTGCCTAGAACATTCACATATTGGGTCTTCAAGTGTCAACTTACATGTCACCTCCCCCAAGCCCACCTGTGCCTCAGCCCCATCACCCTCCACCCCATTCTCCAAGTTGCAGTTGTGTGTTTAATTGTCTGTCTCCCCAGTGGGGTCTGGCCCTGCAGCACACCCAGGGCCTGGCACAGAGCCTGTTCCTACGTGGTGATCTTAGAAGGCGCCTAGAAGCTGATGGATAAATGTATGAACAAATGAACAAGTACAAACATCCTCAAACTTGAGGGCAGAGGCAGCTGATCAAACTCCTGAAATTCTGTTTGCCAAGTTGAATAGGCTAACAGACGTCTATGCACAAGCATGCCTTGTAGTCTAGGGGAAGGAGGGGGTGCAAGTGGGGCAGGGGGTCAGGCCCTCTGGATGATATGCCCTCCTCCAGCACCCCCAGGCCTGCAGCATGAGAGGCCTCCTCAACCAAACTCGCTCCATAGAAGCAGCCACCAGGCCCAGCAGTCCTCTCCCAGAGCTGTCTACGGGGAGGGCTGGGGGCTGGCCTTTGGGTTCAGGTGTCAAAGAGGGGTGGGGCTGGCCACGAGATCCAGTGCTGAGCCCTCCCACAGGGGTGTCAGGAAGCTTCTGTGGCCCTCAGTGAGCGTATCCACCCAAGGCTCAGAGGTCAGAGGCCAGGCCTTTCATTCACTCATTCCTTCACTCTCTTTTCAACATCTGTCCTCAGAGCCCCTCCTATTCTTGTGCCTTGGGGTTGTAGCAGCAAACAAGACAGACACAGCCCCGTCCCGATGCAGCTCACATCTACTGCGTGTAAGGAGGGGAATGAATTTGGTCACAGCCATGAATCCAGTTCTGGACATGGAGGCTGGGCATTGCTCTGTCCACTGGGCGCCCAGCCCTGTGGTCTCCATGAGCCTTGTTCTCACTGAGGGTCCTTCCAATGCTGTGTCTGGGACAGGGGCACTGGGGCATGTGGCTGGCATGCACCCAGGACCCCCAGGACAGAGCCAGAGCACGTGGCCCTGCCCTTGGGCACAGTGGTCCCCTGAGAGCACTGGGCAGAGGGAGCCCCTGCACTCAGCAGCTCCCCTGGGGAGGCCATGTCTCCGCCATTTCACCTCTTCTGGGTCATAAGGTGTCACTCACTAACCTCTTGTGGCGACACCACCTGCTAGGGTTCCAGGGATGGCACATTTCATATCATGCCTTCCTTTCCCTTCATGGCTAAACTGACTCGTATTAAAGACTTGCCAGGAAGAAGTATGCAAATCTGCAAAGATCCTCAGAGGGTCCTCAGGCCCTAACAGGTGGCGGCTCACCTCCAGTTTCCCCAAAATCACCCTTCAGGGATAAGAGGACTCTGGGAGTCCCAGGGATTCAAGGCAACTGGCTACTTTATCTGTAGCCTAACAAACAACATCCTGCGTGTGCCCAGATGCACACATAGACACACACAAACTTCACGCTCATAGGACCCCTCTTAATCCGTGTCTGGAGCCCCCACGCTCATCTTGTGCTGGGGAGCTCCAGCCCTGGCCCCAGCGCCCTCCACCAACCCCCTGCACCTGCACAGCCTCCACAGGGCTCCACCCACCAACCTTTGGTGCCATAGAGATTGCTGAAGTTCTTCTGGTTGGTCTCCTTGGAGAAGCGGCCAGGGGATGAGGGCTGGTACGATGTCCGGGCCCCACCTGTAAGGCAGAGGAAAAGGGCCTGTCATGGCAGGAAGGGGGTCTGGCTCAGCATGGGACCTGAGCCTCCAACTGAGGGGTCTTGGTGCAGGAGTCCCTGCCCCCACACAGCTCCCCAGTGCCTGTCACAGGACCTGGATTCCTCTGGTAAGAGAGGTTCTTTGAGTCTAGCATACAGCAATCACTTAATTCACCACCCAAACTGAGATATTTTTGAGAGTAGGGGGGCTCTATTAGTAATCATGCTGAGAGCATCAGGTATAAACCCCCCATGGCCTTGGAAAGATTAAGACTTATGGTCACCTAGTTGGGGGCTTTGAGGGTCACCAGCAGGCAGGAAAAGCCAATACTTCTCTCCTGAGCCAGCTCTTCTGTGAATGAGACCCCAGAGGTTGGGAAGGGGGTGTGTGGGAGGCAATGGCAACTGTGGGGCCGGGGGCAGTGGACTTGGCCGAGTAAGGGAGGAGCCACCTGGAAGTGGCCTGGTGAGTCAGGCCTGAGACCATGTCCCAGGTGCCGGTACTTACCCCCAGAGGGATCAGAGCCCTACCCCACCCACCCAGGCTCCACAGCGGCCTTGTGAGGAAGGCAGAGGGGGGCCAGAACCCCACTTTACAGACGGAGACTATGAGCTCCCCACACGTGTCGGGATCCCTTGTTGCCTCCTTCCCTCTGCCGAGCCCTCAGACTACACCACGCCCCCAAGTCCTGCTGGCTGCCCAGCGCCCAAAGGTCCCTCCTGGAACTCATAGTGCCCACAGTTGCTCTCCTCATGGCCCCCGCCCATCACAGTCACACCCCCTGGGAAGGAGCCCCAGCCACTGCCGTTCCTATCTACCCCAAACTCCCAGACTCAGGGCCTGGGGTTACTTAGTGGCCTTGTTTCCCAACCTCCCTCCTTGACAACTCTCCTCGGCCCTCGCCTGGCCTCTGCCCTGAGCCTGGGAGCTCCCCAAGGGCAGATGCCTCCTCCCTCCTGTCTGCAGCCCAGGCTGTGCTCACGGAGCCTGGGGCCGGGGGACCAGGGGAGCCTGTTTCTCCCACCACAAACGTCACGGACTGACTCATAGCCACAGGGCTGACAGGTCTCCTGGCATTTGAGTTCTACCTCCCTTCTCAGATAGGAACACTGTGGCCAGACAGGGCAGTGGCCAGCCCAGGGTCCCCCCATCCTGGACTCTTGGGGGCACATCTTGGCAGGTCCTTCTCCCCACCTGCCTTGCTGTGCTGCTCCCTTCCCATAGCCTGTGGGGGGCTCACGCTGGACCCTGACCCTTCTGCACAGCCAGGAGGCAAGCAGGGTCTCAGTGCCACATCAGGGGACAGGGGCACAGGACTGGGCCAGGGTGAGGCAGGGGTGGGGAGGTTAGTTAGCATAGCTCATCCTCTCATTCAGCCCAAAGGGGCAGCACCCTGGGGAGCAAAGGGGGTGGCACAGGCTGGCGGGGCCCGGCCCACAGCAGGAATGCTAGAGGAGGTAGAACCCAACTCCGAGAAGCCCAGGGGTTGTTTTCAAATTGGGTGGAGCAGCAGAGGCTCTCCTCGGTGAGTTCATCTCTTCACACACCCCCAGCCCCTCCCGTGTGTGTGTGTGTGTGTGTGTGTGTGTGTGTGTGTGAATTACTGCTTAGGCCCCAAGCCTTCCCCCCCTCCCCTGCACCTGTGTCTTCCCTGTGTCCCTGCCCCCCAGCCCCTCTGCCCCCATGTACGGGCCCACGCCCCTTCTGCCCAAGCCAGCAGGTCTGACACGCCCCCCCACCTTATGTAACGGGCATCGTTGTGGTTTGCTGCTGGTGCCCAAGAATGTGACAGGCCACCACAAGGCAAGGACAGGTCGGCACTGGTCTGCACCTCACCCAGCTGTCACCCTGCAGGCTGGGACTGCCTGGGAGGTGTCTGAAGGCCCAGGTGGCACGGAGAGGACACTCAGAAGAAGAGACTTCTCCCTCCCTGTCCCAGAGGAACAGAATTATTCTAGGGCAGCGGTTCTCAACCTATGGGTCATGACCCACAGGAACTGTATTAAAGGGCCAGGACATTAGGAAGGTTGAGAACCACTGTTCTAGGGGGAGGTAGCTTCTCTGCAGAGCTCAAGACCCACAAAAACCTGAGCAAAAGCAACACACAGCTGTAGCCTGGCAGAGAGGAGCCTGGAGATCTCTGGAAGGACAGAGAAGCAAGGGTGGGGGCTTGAGGCCAGGGAGATGGGGGCAAAGGACTGTATGTGTGGTGGGGGTGACACCTCTGATGAGCTAGGTGCTGGATAGTACTGTGTCATCCAAAACAGGAAACTTCGGTTCATGATCACACCGGAATCATAGAGAGGGCCACGGATT
>NW_003852503.1:4595959-4596217 GCF_000181295.1 Otolemur garnettii | reverse complement strand
TGGGCACATCCCAGGCCTGGCTGAGTCACCCACAGCCTACCGCTCTGTCCCAGGGAGAGTCAAGGTTCTGCAACCTCGGAAAAAGCGATGGACACTGCCCAGCATCCACTCTGTTCCTGAGCTCTTGTGGAGGTGTCTGTAGGGAGCCAGCCACCCTCTTGGACAGACCCTTTGTAAGATCACACACATGCACTTTGCAGCTTATGGTGTGCTGTTGCATTTCCCTCCCTCCCTCCCTTTCTTTCTCTCCTTCCTTCC
>NW_003852503.1:4577944-4595516 GCF_000181295.1 Otolemur garnettii | reverse complement strand
CCCCCGCCACCTCCACCCTGTTCCTTTCTCCTATGACTTCCTCATCTTCTGTCCTTCCCTCTCCTTCTCTTCTGGGCATGAAGAGGATGAGTGGCTCAGATCCTCACCCCCATCTTCATCACTGTACCTAATAGGGTCCCAGCACACAGTAGATACAGAAAGAATAAGGAAATGCCCTCAGGCCGGGCACAGTGGCTCATGCCTCTAATCCTAGCACTCTGGGAGGCTAAGGGAGGAGGATCACTTGAAGTCAGGATTTTGAGACCAGCCTGAGCAGGAGCAAAACTCCGTCTTTACTTAAAAATAGAAAAACTGGCCAGGTGTTGTGGCAGGCACCTATAGTCCCAGCTTCATGGGAGGCTGGGATAAGAGGATCACTCGAGCCCAAGAGTTTGAGGTTGCTGTGAGCTATGATGGTACCAGGCACTCTACCCAGGGCAACAGAGCAAGAGTCTGTCTCAAAAAAAAAGAAAACAAATGCTCTCCTCAGTGTTAGCCCAACTCTCGCCCCCACTGAGCCTAGGGTAGAGCAGCCTGGTGCCTCAGCCTGGGCCTTTGAGGATGGGGATAAGTCCTTGGTCTGGTGGGCAGGCTAGCACCAGAGAGGAGTGGATGGTCACTCCAAGGTCTGACTCACTGGCCACCCATCCCTACAGCAACACACTCCCAACAACCAGGCAGCAGCTGTGAAATACAATGCAGAGGCAGAGGAGCCTCCCCCAGAGGCCTCGGGCACAGGTGCGGGCAGCTGAATCAGCAGCACCCATCCCTGCGCCTGGCTGTCACCTCAATGCACACCTTGTACAGGACGCAGGCCACACCTGCACAGAGGCGAGGGCCAGCACCATCGTGACCTAGAAATGGGACAGGGAGTCATGGGGAGGCTGCATGATTCCCTCAAGGCTCATGGGCCACCCCACCCCAGTCAGGGCCATCCTTCTGGGTCTGGGCAGACCTCACTTGAGGGGTGTGTAGCTCAGTGACAGTGATTATCTCACTCCTCAATCTCACGGCTACAGCCACTGGCAGCAGCAGCAGCAGTTTCTCAGATGAGAAATCATGGGAGACTGAATAGCAGAGTATTAGACCTCACCGAACCTCCTACCTAGCTGCACCCCTTGAAAGGAGGCTTATCTAAGCCTCAGCCTTCTCATCTACAAAATGCAATACACCCCACAGGGAAAATAAGGTGATGGCCAGAAGGAGCTCAGCGCAATGCCCACTATCCAGGGAGCACTCAATCATCATCAGCCGCCACCATCACCATTAGTGTCATCTTATTGTCATTAGAAGGAGAATTTCAAGATCTGAGTGCAGTTTGAAGCCAAATGATTGTCTTGCTAAAATGGTTTATCTGTCCTTGGATGTGATTAAATGTCCCCCACATTTCACAGGGACACTGTAATACCACTATCACTAAGGTGCACAGTGATACCGACCCTTCTGCACACACCTTCCCCTTCTTCACCCCAAAGAATCATGTGCTTCATCTGGAGACCAGGAGGGGGTCATTTTCTCTGGGGTGTTTAGGACTGGAAATCATTAACAAGGCTATATTCTCAAGGCCCTGGGCTGCTGGGTGGGGCCTGGGAGAAAGTGCCCAGGCTTTAGCCCCAAAGGGACTAAGTAGAAAAGGACTAACAAGGTAGTTTCTCAGGTTTGGAGGCTTTCTGTAAGATGATTCGGTTGACCTCTGCAGGGACAGTATGACTCAGAAGAAAAGCTGACTTCAGGGAGCTGGTGAGTCACAAGATGCTGTGTCCCACTGTCCCCAGACCAGCCCATGAGGCCAAGTCTAGCCTCTGGCTCAGCACTGCTCTCAGCAGGACCAGGGTGACAGGCAATTTATCCCTCCAGGCATAGCTGTAGTTCTTGTTCACAACTGCTAGAGTCTGCAAAGCCACCAGTTCACAGCCTGGCCCGTGCAAGGGGCAGCATCCATACAGCTATTGGTTGGGCTTGACAATCAGATATAAATCTGAGTTTGGTGGATGACCACAGGAAGGAGGCATTTGTGCAGCCAGTGCCCAGGTACTCCCTGCTCAGAATACCCCTTGCAATAGGTATATAACTTTGGAGGCAAGTTCAAGTGCAGTAGGATCCATGACCCTTAGATGGAGTGGGGTTTAGGTGGGTAGGAACAATGAGGGGCCAGCCAGCTGAATGTCAGCATGCACCAGGCAGCAGGAACTGACCTGGGGACAAACGCCATGGCCTTGAACCTACCATTCTCCATGTGGTTCCTCTCAATGAAGTTACGGCTCAGGTCCGCCTTGCACATCTTCTCGACGTGGCGCATGCACACATTGAGCAGGTCGTCCTTGAAGTTGCCCAGGGACTGTCCCAGGCCCTCCCCCTCCAGCAGGACATGATAGGTGGGAAGTGGCGGCGGGAGAGAGTAATTGCTCATCAATGCACCAAATTCCTACCGAGAAAGGAAAGAAGCCATTACCATTCTGGTCTTTATGAGCTATGGGGCCCCTTCTCTACGGGGGTTCTCATGTTCCAGCTGGTAGACTCAGCCCTGGGTGCCAGAAGAGCTGGATTCTAGTCCTAGCTCTGCTATTAACTAGCCCCACACTTTTCTTCACCAGACATTAGTTGCTTCTCTGTAAAGTGAAAAGATTCAGTTGAAATAACCTAGATGCCAACATCCCGATGGCACTAGCATTTGGATATGTGACTCCACAGTTCCCACCTCTAAACCAGGTCCATCATCTCTATATCATAGGAGATTATGAGAGGGACACAGCTGGGAGACTTTGGGAGTGAAAGCATTAAATAAATAAAAGGTATTACCACTGACTGCTGGGTCAATCATGGTGGCATTCCCACACTCAATCCTGCCTGGACACCTTTGCACTTCTTACTTCCCTTGCCCCTCAGTGGAGAATGCTTCCTCTTTCTCAAATCCTAACCAGCCTTCAAGACCCAGTTCTAACTCCTTCTCCTCCTCCTCCTAACAAAGCTATCTCAGTTTTCTCCAGCCTGCTTGTCCTTCTCTGAGCATCCACAGGCACTTATCTTCCAAGCCATATGCTTTATCATTTAATTACATACTTTTCCATATTGTTCTCTAATTGTACATGTCTTATCTTCCCAGCTGCATTGCAGTTGCTTGGGGGCAGAAACCATGTCTTTTACTTCTCTATTTGCCACAGCACCTATTAGAGTAGCGGGCACGCGGTAGCATCCAAAACACTGCAGCAGATGGAAGGATGAAAGAATGAATAGACAGACAGACAAGATCAAAGATAACAAGTATGCAGCAGACACATGCCGCTTCCCCTATGCCCAAAGCAGGCATCCTTAATCAATCACAGAACTCTCTCCCACTGAACCTGGAGCACTGCTAGTACATGTCAGCTGGAGTCAGTATAAGGTGATATTTGCATGCCACCTTGACAGTAAGGTAGGAAAATGGATTGTTTGGAAGAATTAAAAGGACATATGGAATGAAGCTGGAATGGATGGTTGTCTGGATGGTGGATGAATGTATAGGTGGTTAGACAAATGATGGATGAGCATCTGGGAAGATGGATGGGGGAGATGGAGAGATTGGGTGGTAGAGGAGTCGCTTTTACCTGCAGAAACAGCACCGAGTCGCTGATGCTGTGCAGCTGCTCCCGGGTCTGCTTGTCCTCATGCAGCACCTTGGCCCTCTCATCCAGAGCATCCACAATCACCTTCACCTGGTCCACAGCATCCTGCTCCCGCTGTTCCAGGGCAGCCCTCACCTCCTCCTTTTGCTTCTCCAGGTCCCGCACCAGGTCCCGGAAGTTCTGCTCCAGGATGGCCTTCTCATTGGTGGTGAAGCTCTGGGCCCAGAGTCAAGGGAAGGAGAAAGGAGAATTTAGTAATGAAAAAGTCTCCCTAGTGGGGTACATCTTTATGCTCCAGCACAGGGTCAGGGCATTCCTACTGTCCCAACCTGGGATGCCTATTTGGCTAAGAATCTCACTCAAAAGCACCACTGAGGAATGCCAGCTACTAACAGAGATGGCCGGGTTCTTTACAGCCCACCCTTCCTTATCCACCTGTGGCCTCTTCCCCTGCAAGGGTTGACATGAGCCATCACTCCACGGCTGAGTGACTCCCTGTGGGCCTGGAAGTTCTCCCATGAGTCAGGGTATGTCCCCAGAAACCCCAGCCAGAGCCAAGCATCATTCAGAAAACGAATGGCTGGCTGTTTATGCAGCAAAGGTCCAGAGTCAAAGATTTCAGACTGTGATTTACAACTATCCAAACCACAGCAGGCATACATTTAGCCACACTGGCATAAGTAGAGCAGAAACGACACGTGTTTGGTGGCTGGGTAGTCGACTAGGCAGAGTAGACACTGGAGGATATTGGAAGACACATCATAGGACAGAGCTGGGGTCTTTATTTGCTGGGATGATATAAAATGAAGCTAGATCCCATCTGAATGCCTGGCCCAGGCTAAAAAAGGCATTGGGTGGGAATACCAAATGAGATGAGAGAACCCAGCAAAAACAAGCATGGGACATCAATGTGGGCTGGAAACCTCAAATGGGAGCCTAGGCCTGCCTCCTCCCGGGAGCCAGGTGGGCTGAGGTACAGTCAGCTGAGGCTGCTCACCTTGATTCGGTCCTTCTCCTTCTGCCACTTCTCAGCTTCATCCTCAATCTCAATGATCTTGAGCTGCAGCTGCTCCTTTTGCAGTGACAGCTCTGTCTGTAGGGAAAGGGCCCAGATCAGAGAAGGAGATAAACAAGAACCAGAAACCCAGGGAGTGGATCCACCCAGGGAGCAAACTCTCAGACAGGGCTCATCACTCATCCCTCAGCCTTTCATTCAGCAAATATTTGTCAAGACCTCAGATCTGCCAGGCGCTGTGCCAGTCATCAAGGATCCAGCAATGAGTCAAACAGCACCTCACTGTACCCTCAGGCCACCAGGGCCAAACATCCTCGCCACGTCTTTATAAGGGCTAACCCTCTGCCTTGCTCCTCTATGCAACATAAGCAGGAGAAACACTTATTTATGGGGTTCTTGCTCCTTTCAGTAGACCAGGAGCCACTAGAGAGAGAAAGGGAAGGGGATCTGGCCAGGCTCAGCCCAGCCCAGGGAGTGTCTCATGACAGTAACAGTGTACACCGTTTCTACAGCATGACGTGGGGCCTGTGTTGCAAGCAGGAGCCAGGATTGCCGCTGGCAAGGACTCTGTCTGGGCAAGCTCAGCTATAAACCTGTTTATGAGAAAGGGAATGCATTCTGCAGTTTGGGCAAGACAGGGACTTTTACCCAGCGTCGCTGGGGAAGGAGAAGACTAGAGAATGAGGCCAAGGGTAGAGAGGCTGAGAAGGGGGGGCTCTGGGGACCTCTGCTCAGGGGAAGATGCAGACTGTCGGGGTCTGGGGTGAGGTGGGAAGAGGTGCTATCAGGAAGGTGCTAGGACTTTAGTTCTCATATCTCTACCTGCCTTCCACTCAGGGAAACGCCCTTCTCCAAAAATCAGTTGTAACAGAGATGAGAGGGGTGGCATGAAACTACAGCCAACCCCTTTCAATAAGCCAAGAGGCACCTCTTTTGTTCTGATCTCCCATCTAGGACATTCCAAGCCCCTTCCAGCTTGGAAGACAGCTGGGTGATCTCCACATGACAGGCAGGAAGACCAAGGCACCCAAGAAAGCCATGGATTGCTCACAATCTCACCACCACAACTGGGTTTTGAATGCAGAGCCCCACCCTTTTCTCTGGCTGTCTCCTGAGGAACCCAAAAGAATATCCAGGGTGAGGAAGCCACAAACCACTAGAAATGTGAGCTCCATCAGAAATGAGTCATGAGCCACTGGGCTTGGAGCTGCACCACACGGCACACCTCTGAATGCCCCACCAAGTGGAGGGTACCACCGGTGCCTGCTATAGGCACCCAGGGAAGTGGAGCTGATGTAGATAGAGCTTCCTGGGCTGTCTGGGAAAAGGAGCTCAGAGGGTGGGTCAATCATGAGGCAGGAGCCACAGAACTCCCCAGAGTCCTTGATCCCATGGTCTGCCCCATCACTACCACCATCATGCTCCTGGGCTCTCCAGGCAATGAGACTCTAACTTGTTCTAAGCAAGCATCACACCCATCCCCAGGCTGGAAATCCCATAGCATGAAAAATGCTGTCCCCAGAGATGGAAAAAGGCTGTCAAGAAGAGAGGACTCTAAAGAGATGAAGAAGGGGATTTGGCCTGTCTCTGGACAAGGCCGGGGGAAGTGGGCCAAGGACAGCAAAGAGAGGAAGACCCACTGCTGATGGCAGACCTGACCCTCACACGCTGATGATGCACGGCCTAGGGGCCCAGAAACAAAGGTTGGCAGGCCCAGCAGCCCCAAAGACCCTTGAGGAGCTGGATGTGGTAGATGGATCTGAGCTGCAAGGAAGAGGCTGGACAATGAGTCTGTCCCGGGCAACTTTCCCACCCCTGGAGAGCTCCCGAGTGAGGCCTGAGATCAAGGGGACAGTGGGAGGCCTTCGACCCACTGCAGCTGAGACCTCCTAATCTGGCTCAGGTATGGTGGGGTTGGCACCTCAGTTTCTTGCCCCACCTTACCACCCTAGAACAAGGCTTAATGAGGAGGAAAGCCGAGAAGTTCATTCCCTCCCTCCCTCAGGCCTGCCATGAATGGAGGAAAGGAAGCCTTCCATGAAATGAGCAATTGGGGGTCAGGAAAGAGCTCACCCCCAGCACAGGATGGGGAATCCAGACTTGAAAACTGGTGACCACCACCTGCAGACTGGTGGCCTTCACCAGCTCCTCCACATCTCATGCCTCCCTGGAGCTATCTGTTCTATGGAGGTGGTGAGAGGGCCATCCAGGGAGGCTGTGGGGTGGATTGGGATCAGGGAGGGAAGCTCCCAGAAGGAACTTGGCACTCAGTGAGCACCGACTGGACAGCAGTCCCATTGTCCATGGACCAGTACTGTGCTAGGTCCTTTTGCTAGCACCATGCCCAGAGGAGTGAGTGCAGAGTGGTGTCCAGGTCAGCTGGGCATAAGCAAGCTTGGAGAGCGGGCAGGTATGATCAGGTGAGGTTCTGACGGTGATCAGAGGTGAGGACTGTGTGTGTCATTGGCTTGGGATCCAGATGTAGTGTGTGTGTGCTGTCTCGACACAAGTGAAGAGAGAGAAGTGCATGGGGCATGGGGAGGTTAAGACTCCAGGCTGAGGTTGCAAAATAGAGCTCAGCTCATCACCAAGTGCAGAGTGGAGAAAGGTGGGGGGACCAGGTGGAGGTTGGAAAAGGGGTAAGGGTGGGCTAACCACCCACAAGTGGGAGAAGGCTTGACCAGAGGTGAAGGCCAAGGACCCAAATGCCTGGAGTGAGCAGAAGTGTGCAGGGGACCTGCTGAGTGCTGTATGTCTGGGGCCGCAGGTGAGGAAAGGTCTCCCCAGGTGAGCATGGATTTGCTGGCCAGGAGGGAGGAATGATGGATTGAGTGTGGGACTGCAGAATCCAGCCGGGCTCAGAACAATGACAGGTCTAGGTCAAGGGCAAAGGGAGGCCAGGCTCCTGGGAGTCCATCCTGTAAGCAAGGGAAGAGGGCAGCAGGGCTGGTTGAGGTATGGAGAGGGGAGCCAGAGGTGTTGGCAGGTGAGCCGGGAACCAGTGAGGGTTAGAAGTGGAGACGAGCTGTCTGCAGCAGTGGGCGGAAGAATCATCCAGGGTGGAAGAGAGACTCGGCCTCCCGTTTCTTTGGGGCACTAAGGAAATCAGACGCAGGCTGGGAAGGGGCCTTGCACGCCTCGCAAGACCAGACTTGCAGGACACAGCAGGCTCTTGGGAGGGACATTGGGCTGGGAACTCCATACAGCTCCAGGTTGAATCCTACCCTGCAGAGGCGGGTTGTTTGGGGTGAGACCTCTAGGGATGCTGTACAGGAAGTACTAGACCATGAGAAAACTTTGGGCTGTTCTTTAGCACTTGGAGGAGAGAATGTAACTTGGGTCACTGAGCATCGACCATGGGCAGAAATTTTCTCCTTTAATCTGCAAAGCCCCCTGTGGAGGTAAGCAGCATTATCCCCACTTTGCAGATGTGGAAACCAAGGCCTTGGGAAACCACATAGCCTGTCTGAGTTCGCACGTTTAGAAAGCAATGGGGCCAAGTTGCAACTACAGGACTCAGAAGCAATTCCAAGGCCTGAAGAGCAGTGACTCTAGACCAGCCTCTGTGTTTTCTGAGAGATTGCTACTCCCTCCCCTTCATGCCTGCTAACCCCTCTCAGGCTCTCTCTCTACCTCGCAGGTGGCACTATTTCTCCTCTTTCCTGTGGCCCCCCTTTTCCTCCCAGTGCCCTCTCCATGGCCTCCCAGTTTCCTACCCCCCTTTTCCCTCCTCCCTTGGAATGTGGTTGGAGCCCCTGATGTGTGACAAGGCCTCAGCTCCCCACGGCCCCACCCCTGCCCGCACCTCCCTCCTGACGTCCTCCTGCTTCCTGCTCATTCCCTCACTCTGCCCAGGCCTGTCCTTCAATGCCTCCTTTGTTTCCATCTCCCATACTGGTCTGGTGATGCTGGGGATGGGCCCTGCCTAGGCCACTCAGCCATGAAATTCTTCAGCTTTGGGTGACCAGAAATTTCTCTGAAAGCAGACGGTGGCACAGCAGCTGGCCTTGCCTTCGCCTGGACAGGACCTCAGACACAGAAACACCTGAGCACTCACCTGGACAGATGCACCTGCATTGCCTCCAGGGAAGAGGAGATGGGCCCTGATCTTCCCCTGGCCTGGATTAACCACATGGGCTGTCAGCTGTGACATTTGCCAAATGAGCCAGTTAATTGCCGAATTTGTACTCTCAGACAAATGGTAATTATCTGGATAAGAATCTGAAATGCTGGATAGATTTCCCCATTTCCACCCAGATGTCAAACAGTCTGGTGTCAGTTAGTCTGTTCCACTAGGGTTTACTGCTCCTTCTGCTTCCTCACAGCCTCTGACCAGGGGAGGGTGAGATTAAAGAGGAAAGCATCCCCCGGGCTGTCTCCAGACCAGGAGCCACCGCCCCTCCCTGGGCTTTTGTTTCCTCATGATGAAATTGGACTAGATTTAAGATTCCCACCTAGCTACACGTTAGAATCCCCAAGGAAGGCCAGGCACGGTGGCTCATGCCTATGATCCCATCACTCTGGGAGCTCAAGGCAGGCAGATTGCCTGAGTTTGGGAGTTTGAGACCAACCTGAGCTAGAGCAAGACCCTGTCTCTAAATATAGCTGGGCATTGTGGCGGGTGCCTGTAGTCCCAGCTACTTGGGAGGTTGAGGCAAAAGGATCATTTGAGCCCAAGAGTCTGAGGTTGCTGTGAGCAATCCTACAGAAACAGAAAGGTTTAAAATGGTGGAGAAGACTCCCAGCTATACCACTCTCCAGTACTGTAACTTGTATAACTCTCTTGGCATCTGTGAGCCTGTTTCTTCACCTGTAAAATCAGGTGCAGTCACCCTCAGCCCATAGGACTGCTGTCAGGAGTGACCACGCAAGTGCCAAGCCTACACCTGGGCCACAGGTGTGCTCTGGGCTACTCCCACCTGCCACCTTCCTCCCCTGCTTCCTGTCTCCAAATCTCTTTTAGTTTCCCTCTCAGCACCCAGAAAGGTCACCCCATCTCCTCTCTCACCCACCCTGTTGTATAGTCCCCTCCAGGGCACCTCTGGCCTTTAGCCTACCCTCCTTCCCAAACCCCAGTCACTGCTGCCTGCCCAAAGAGTGTTCCCACCCAGAACAACACAGCTCAGAAACCCCAGAACTAGAGGCTGCCCGTGCCCAGCAGCCTGCTGGCTCAGCCTCATGAAAGAATTGGGCCATTAAATGAAAAGCAACACCATGGAGCATGGTGAGAAAAGCGAACTAAACCCCATGATGGGGTTGAGAAGGAGGATGAGGCACTGTGGCTGAGACCCTCGGGGCAACACTCGAGGCTGAGTGTCCTTCACATTTGCCTTGTCATGCTATCACCCTAGAGCCCAGGCCAGACCCAGGACAGGGCAGGGCCACCCCAGGGCAGACAGCTATCCTCCTGAGAGGGGTCCTAATATCCTGGGGCACTACAACAGGAGAGGCTTGGGCTGGACAGAAAGAAGGGCCAGGAGATACTGAACGGCTGTACACAAACAGTTTAATCTCACCCGCCTAACCTAGCCTGGGAAATGTCCAGCGGCAGGAGGGTTGACAGGAGGACATCTGGGGAAGCTCTTGTGACACCTGAGTAGAACTGGAAACATTCTGACCCAGGGGCCACCAGAAGAAGGAATGATCGTGTTGCTACACCAAATAATGACCTTTTTCTAACATGGATTCTGCCTGGAGTCTGTAGTTCCTGCTGAGGCCCAGGAGATGAGCACCACAGCCATGGGTGTCATCCACAGCCCCATGCAACCAACCGAGACAGATCTGAGGTGACCTCAGCAGGCCTTCACCAGCAGGCCCGCAGAACAGGTTCTGCGTGGGTCTCCTTGCAAAAAGCCATGTGTGGGTTGATGTTTGGGTCTGCAGGAGATGCCTCCAGAGGATGCCAGGACTGGCAAGGCTTGTCCATATTGGCTATCGACCCACTAACCCTGCTCTGTGCCGAGGTCCCCCACATCTGACATTCTGGCAGAGCCAGGCCTAGACCAACTGCTCAGACCCAGCACAGAGCTTTGGCTGAGTGGCCCTGCTCCTCCCTGCCTATCCTGATGCCACAGGTATGAGTGCCCGCATATGCACTGGGTACCTGACTCTCACCATTAAAGTCACCCTGGTGGATCAGCATTTTTTCCTAAAACACACGTATCCCAAATCCCCCTTCCATGGGGCCCTTTCCCTAATGTGCTCTCAAACATTGGAAGAGGACTTAGGGAGCTTCTTGTTCAAACAAGAACCTTGAACAGGCCCCTTCCTTCCTCTAGGCCTGTGCCCCATCTGCGAGGTGCGGGAGGGCTGCCAATGCCCCACCAGGCGGGGCCTCTCATCCCCCAGGACTGGCTTATTCATGGCTGCTTCTGTGGAACTGGCAGGTGCTCCCAGGCTTGTTTGTGCACCTGAGTTCTGCCTCCTGACCTACATCATGGGTCCTGAAGGGCAAGACTGTGTCTGTGAGTCCTACAGCAGCTTCCATACCAGAACGTGAACTCTGAGCTCCTGCTGCCTCCAGACAGGGCTGCCTAGGACCCTCCTGCCCACCAGAACCACCTCTTCCAGGGGCATTTGAGCTTTTCTTAAGTGGAGATATCCTTGATTCAGATAAAATTTGGAGCCAAATGCTACATAGAACACAGATCAATAAAAGCGTGCCTTGTTGTAGTCAAGCAACACTGGAGCCTCTGCCCTCTTGATACCTCTTTGCCCCCTGCCCCACCCTTAGGCCTAAAAGGTATTTCCAAGAATCTTGGGGCTCTGTGTGATAATTTGAAAACCAACCATCTAGCCCCCCATCCCTTGGTTTCACATATAGGGAAACTGAGGCTGAGAGACTAGAAGAGACTTATCCATAATCTTACAGCTAGTTAGAAGCAAATACCCAGACTCGAACTTTATCACATGCCCTAAAACCCGTTCTGAGGCTCTGTAAGTTACTGACTGCCATGGATGAAGGTGGTTACCTCTTGGTCTGTTTTGACTTCCCAAGTAAGCTCCCTAGGAGTGGATTTCACAGGTCTGCCCAGTCTCTATCTCCCAGTAGGAAGCTTGAAGCTGGGCAGGAGTGGGAGGTTGGAAGAAGCTAGGAACACCTCCCCGGCCAAATGATTCTTCGGGAAAGATTCTGTTTCTATCTCTAACTTATCCCTCACCACCCAGGGTTGTGGGCAAAAGGTGCCCGGAAAGAGTCATCAACAAGTTCATGTTCAGAAAGCCTGTGTAAGGGGACCCCTGTGCTGCCCCGTTCTGAAGGGTGCAGAAGCCCTTGAAGAAAGCCGAGTCCCCTGCACTGGTGGTCCGGAAGGTTTGCCTCAGGGCGGTGGCTCACAGCAGAGAGCTGTGTTGCTGCAGGGGCCAGTGGACCTAGCATCTGTGGGACAAAGGGCAGCAGCCACAGCTGGGCCCTTAGCCCAAATCACCCTCCCCAGGGCGCTACATCCACAAGCCTCCATTTGCCTCTGCTCCTCCCAGTAGAAGCACAGGCAGAATGACTTGACTCACAACTCAGCAAACACACTTACCTATCACATACGCAGATGTATACAAACATCCACAGACGCACAGAAGATGCACACATACACAGATGCTCCTCAGCTTACAATGGGGGTTACTTCCCGATAATCCCATCATAAACTGAAAATGTCATTAATACACCTCACCTACCAAACATCACAGCTTAGCCTACCTTCAACAGGCTCAGAACATGTATGTTAGTCTAGGCTTAGCAAATTAATCTCCTACAAAGCCCATTTTATAACAAAGCGCTGACTATCTCATGTAACTTACTGGATAACTGTACTGTACTCAAAACGTATTGTGTTCACACCATCGTCGGTCGAGTACTGTCTGTACGTTTCTGCCCCATCCACACACCAACTCCCACCCTCACCATTGGTGTCCATCTGCAGGCATAGGCACGTCTGTGCAATCACGCATGCGACGCACACAGCCCAGCTGAGCAAGGACAAAGGAGGCCGTGAGGGGCTGGATCCAACAAGCAGCCGCTGTACCCAAACGCGAACTGCAAAGCCAGCAAAAAGCACATTACTGTGGCCCCCCAAATTCCCTCCTTCTGGTATTTCCCCTCCCCCACAAGCCATCTCCCTGGGGCCCGTCCTGCTCAGGTAGGAAGAATTCTCTCTCCCTTAAAGGAAAAAAAAAGAAGTGACACCCCAGGCAAGCGCAGAGCCCAGGAGGAAGTTGTGCACCGTTGGGTCTTATGCCCTGATGTCAATTAAACTTAGCCCACGACTTGGTCAACCCCACCATCTTTTCTGAGCCTCTATTAGCTCATCTAAGAAATGAGACTGTAGGAGACTGAGGAGCCACCTCTGACCCCCAATCTGGAAGACAGGGGGAGAACGTTTTCTGAGAGAGTCGTGGGTAGCAGAGACATCAGCCCCCCACACACACGCACTAGGGAAGCCCCACAGAGGCGAGCAAGGTGGAGGGGGTGGGTGAGGGAGGAGAGGCTGGGGGCGGCTCGGGGTCCCAGCGGGTCACCTCCTTCTCGGCCTTGGCCTCCTCCACGGTGACGGTGCTGTGATTCTTGTGCTCCTGGAACATGCAGAGGTAGCAGATGCAGGTCTGGTCCGTCTGGCAGAAGAGCTCCATGGTCTTCCCGTGCAGGGGGCACTTGCGGGCCTCGAAGTCCCGGATGGGCTCGAGCAGCTGGTGGTCCCGGAAGGCGGCGCCCTCCAGGTGGGGCTTGAGGTGCAGCTCGCAGAAGGAGGCCTGGCACACCAGGCAGGACTTGACGGCCTTCTGCTTGTTGCCGATGCAGGAGTCACACAGCACCTCCTCGGAGCCCGACTTGGAGCGCGGGAAGAAGCCCGAGTCCGGCCGGGGGTAGCTGTTCCGCCGGACCTCCCCGGGCTCCACGATGGACACCGTGGGCTTGCGGGGCTCCGAGAAGATGGACTTGCGCAGCTCCCCCTTGTCGGCGAAGGAGACTGGCTGCTTCTTGGAGGCCCCCAGCTGGAGCCCCGCGTACGGTGACCTCTTGCCTTCCGCCGAGTCCATGCTGAAGTAGTTGGAGCTCTTTTCGTCCATGGACTCAACAAACTGGATAATGGGCCGCCGCCACTCGTTGCCCGAGAACAGGGCGCTCTTCCCTTCCCCTGCCTTCAGGGTGGGACCCAGGCTCTTGCCCTCGGCTGTGTCCGGGCCGTGCCCGTTGGTGGTCTTGGCATCCTTGCCATCGGCCTTGGTGCCATTCTCCAGGGTGCCGTTGGGGCCCGATGGGCTCCGGGCATCCCTGGCTTCTGGGCTGGACCCGTTGCTCCTGGAGGCATCTGCAGCGTCCATTGCGGGTCGCTTGGCGGGTCTGCTTTGGGTTCACTGGGGCTACAGGGTGGGTGACCTCTCCAGCGGGCGTCTTGGCAGGGAGTGGGGCAGGCAGCCACAGGGCCCAGAGACACACCTGTGGGAGACGTGGGGGGAGGAGGGAGGAGGGTGGCGGAGGGGAGGAGCAGGCACAAGCCTGACACAACGGGCCGGGAGAATCAGGCGGCTCCAACAGCCGGCAGAGCAGCTAATTACACAGGGAGCCACGCCCTGCACATTCGTGCCTAACCTGATTTTTAAAAGAAGTATTTTTTTTCTCCCCCAGCTTAATTATTTTCCACAACTCAGCAACCAGTCGGGCTACTTCTATCTGATGTGCTTGCTCCTGGTCAGGGAAGTGGGGGCCTCCATCCTCACAGGTGGGCAGGCTTGAGCTGAGTGGCCCAGGGGCAGGAGGTGAGGTGTCCACAGAGGCCCAGGGGACTGAGGACTATTAATTGGGTCACACAAGCCAAATAGCCTTGTAATTTGAGGCCTGGATTTCAGAGGACAGATTCTCCACCCTGGGACAGGCAGCTGCTTCTCACTTTAAAAGGAAGGTGGGGGTTAGTTTGATTTGGATTTTAGGACTTGGTGACATGGCTGCTTGCCAACTCCCAGGCACACTCCTGATACTTTATATATATGAGCTCATTTGAGCCTCGCTATAACCTGTTCAATTATGCCTTTTTAATAAATGAGAAAACTGAAGCTCTAGGTAAGGGAACTCACTGGCCTAAGTCAAGTGGTCAAGCTGGTATTTGAACCCAAAGGCTTTGAGGTTCCAAAGTCCCTTCTTCAGCTAGGGTGTCATAAAGCCACCCAAACTTTTCACCAGAAGGCTTCTGAAAGTCTTTCCTACCCTAGTGGTCCTAACAAGATGCACGTAGATCTCGTTTATATCAGAGCCAGTCAGGACATGCCTAGATCCAAAGGACAAGGGGACTCCAAGCAATGCCGGCCAGGGAGACTCGCACCTGTCCTCACAGTTGGTTTGCTGTGTGACTCAGAAAACATCTCCCTGTCCTCTCTGGACCAGGTCATAGGTAATACCATCCAAAAAGAGGCCAGTGAGGTTTGGGACTCCCAATCTCAGAAGTAAGCGGTTCACATGTGACTATCATGTAAACACAGACCTCGGGAAGGAGAGCAAGAAAAACAACTGCATCCTCCCCCCTCCCTGATTCTTTGCAGGAACACTGGGGACCCTCAGCTCTTGTAGGACATGCCCAGCAAGTACTTCTGGACTGTGGGACTGTGACCCCCGGGCCAGGTCCCGGGAAGCCAGCACTCCCCAACTGGGTAAAGGCCTGTGCCTCTCCCACACCAGGCTGGACAGGGCAGAGCAGACAGAGAGTAAAGCTGGTGTGGCAGCTTCTGGGCTGTGCAGAGGGGAGTGGGTTTCAGGCTAGGTCAAACTTTGCAAGCCCCTGCCCCTTTGGCTCGCCAGGCTGAACAGCTAATCCTTTGCAATAACAGCCCCTGGGAACAGAGACAAGCCTGGCTCATAAAGCAGCTGAGTTTTAAGAGGAGGTGTGTGGGGGTGGTGTTGGGTGTGGAGAATGCTGACTTGGAGATGGGGATTCCCCTCTCACCTGAGGCCCCAGAAGGCCCAGGGATCCCCATCTCAAAAAGCCTATTTCACTAGGCTTTTGCCTGAGAACTGAGGGGGATAGGAGAGGGAGAGAGAGAAGCACTGTCCTGGTCTGCTGGATGGGAACATGCCACTCTCTCTTTCTCTTTCACCCTGGGAGGACAAGAAGGAGCAGGAGAAGGAACCACAGGGCTCTGGCTACAGTTCCGACATCCATCCATGCTGGCTCCATGCTCCTCATTGAGTTCCTGCACCTACCCTCCAGAAATCTGGGGAAAGATTCTGAACCTTAGGCATAGGCTGACACAGAACAGATGCTCCGAAGGCATTTGTGGGTGAGTGGAAGAACAGATGGGTGAATGAACAGATGGATGGATGGATGGAACAAAAAGGAAAATGGATGAATAGATGGCTAAGAGATGTGTTGATACTGGATAGGTGGGTGGAGAGATGATGGATGGATGGATGGATGACTGAACAGTCAGAGAATTGGATAAAAGAATTGAAAAGAGAAGGAAGGAAGAAAGGGGGGAAGGAGAGGAAAGAGAAGAGGAAGGAAGGAAGGAAATGGATAAGCAGTGAGTAGGTGAGTGGGTGGATTGCAGGTGTGTGCTGATAAAAGTTTAGCAACTGGCTCTTTCAAGGTGAAAAAGCACTGGTTTGTAGTATTTGCCAATTTCTCCCACCCTATCACCAATGTGAAGCGTGCTGGGAAGAGAACACACAGTTCTCCAGAGCCAGCAGGAGCCTGTTCTAACACATCTCAGATGACCCAGATGGAAGCATAGATTGTAAGGGGGAGGACACAAAGAGGGGTGCTGGAGAGTGCCACGCTCAACTGTCCTACAGAAAGAAAATAGAGGTGCAAGTGCTTCAAGGCGAAAGGGAAGAGGAGGCCAATTTCTGTCTTCCAGGAGGCTTTCCTTCCAACCCAAGCCCATGGGAACACTGCCAACCCCCAGCTCCTGTAACTTCTCTGTCCTGCTCAGAAGACATTTAGCTCAGACCATCGGATGTTGTTAATTATTCATTTCTTCGCACGTATTTATTGAACAACCTACTGTGGGCCGGGCACTAAGTCAGGGACTGAACATCTAGATGTGAATGAGTCCCAGATCTTGTCACTGGGGAGCCCACAGTCCCATGCGAGAGATCAGTTAGTAAATCATTTGACTTTGGCATGAACAGTGAAGGAGAGAAGTATGTGTGAGTGGCTCAGGCTGCCCAGAGGAGGGAGAGCCCAGGGCATGGTGAGGGAGGCCGTCTCTCCAACCAGGCAGAGCAGGGCTCCCTCTCCCCGTGTGCAGGAGCGTCCTCCCTGGCCAGGCAGAGATGGTGTTTGACTTGTCTCAGCCCGTATTTATTCAGCGGGATTCTCAGTGGGTGTTGTTGGACTGGTCTCTTGGTTCTCCTGGGCCAGGGTACAGGCCCGTCCTTCCCTGAGGGGCTGCTCCATTTGGATGCCTGGTGGGGAGCAGAGTCTCCTTGGGATTCCCACAATCCAAGGGCCAAAGTGACCTTCTTAGGGGAAGAAAGAAAATGATACAATTGTCCTTCCTTCCCCAGCTGGCCCAAGCCCTATCTCACCAGTATCCCTGCTGGAGCTCAACCTGAATGGTGAGGATGTCCACCCCTCCAGTGGACACTGAGGGCCATCTGTGGGAAGAGGTCCCCAGGTCCCTACCACTTGTGCCCCTAAGGGCCTGACTTCACGCAACCCAATCTGCTGGGGTCCTGACCCCCTCCAGCCCCAAATCTGCTTGCTGAAGTTCCATAAAAGAGCATTTCCTGATGGCCCTTGGAATCTACGTCATAGGCAAGTGGGCAAAAAGCACCCATAGGCCATGATATTCACCATTATGGCTGAGGAAGGGCCCTGAAACAGAAGGCCGTTTTTATTTTTAAAGGCCTGACAAAGAAGAGATCTCGTGAACCTCCTTAGTCACTCTTCCTCCACCTTACCCTGTTCTCCTTCTGGTCTAGCTTAAAGCCTTCCTGCTGCATCATTTCTCCCTATCCCAGATGGTG
>NW_003852503.1:4572526-4577531 GCF_000181295.1 Otolemur garnettii | reverse complement strand
CGATCAGCTGGTTCCTTGCTCTGCCTCTGGGCGAGACTATATCTAGAAAGTCTTTTTAATATATCTTTTAAAGAACTATATATCCTTTAAAAGACCTGCAAGGAAAAAGATTTCACAGCCTCCCTCAGCCATTCATCTTGAGTTTTAGGACTATTAGCTGGAGGAAGTTCTTCTTTGAGTCTAACTTAAATACTCTATAAATGAAAGTTTACTGTGCAGCTGGCGTTGAGGAACTGAGCCTCTGGCCCTGCCAAGGACAAGCGGAGAGGTAATTGTGTCTGTGAGGGGAGGGTTCTGCTCCAGTCTTAATGCTTACAGGGCTCTTTTGAGTTCTCGGTAACTTTATCCTTTTGGTGCAAGAAGAGTGACGCAGCAAGAAGGGTGTGGTGGTTCAAAACTTCATAGCAATAACATTTCTGAATTTGCTCATGTTTGCTCTCCTAAGACTCCCTGAAATCGGAAGGATTTAGATTAGATATTAAAAAGAACTCTCTAGATTGAGAAGTACCATTCCTGCTCTCGTAAATACCTTTCTTGGAAGAACTAGGACTGATTTCTGCCTGCCTGGCAGAAAAATTGTTTCAGGCATGTGATGGGAGAGCGAAGGAAGAGAAAGGAACACACATTCAGAGCACTTGTCCGGGGGATTAGGCCCAGCCTCAGCCCCGGCATCCAGAGAAGAATAAGGCCCCATCCTGCCCCTCATGGACCCTTAGCTGACCAGACCCTTCATGATTCAAGCAAAAGTCCAAGGACTACCCTTGGCCCCTGAGAAGACGCTGGGTCCTGACTGTAGTTGTCAAGTAAGCGGAAGCAAAGCAGGGCATCCCCACGGGAGAGAGGTCAGGTCTGGGTTTAGTGGCACCAACTGATCTAGATCTCCTGCATGGTGAACAGGTCCCCAGCCCCCTGGCACAGCACCTTCCCAACATCAGCTGAAGATTCTGGAAAAGGCCCCTTGAGTCAGGCTGACTCCACCCGTGAAGGATGCTGTGAGCACTGGTTGAATATGTCACTTGACTAAGCTGGAGCACCCAGTTACTTAACCAAACACTAATCCAGGTGTTGCCCTGAGAGAAAGTCACCTATAGTCTATTGACCTTAAATAAAGGAGATTATCCTCAATAATGTGGGTGTGCCTCAACTGATCCAGGTGAAAGCCTTAAGGGTTAGTAGTGGGGGGTTCCCAAAGGATCTGCCTCAAGCCTGCAGTGTTAATCCTGCCTGAGTTTCCAGCCCGCCAGCCTACCCTCTGGATTAAGGACCTGTCAGCTCCCACAGTCATATGAGCCAATTCTTGGAAATAAATCTCTTCATATAAATATATACCCTCCTGATTCTGTTTCTCTATGGGATCCTGACTGATTCCTGCCACAGCCCAGCTTTGGCTCCCTGGGACTTCGGCAGAGATTCTCAGTGGGACAGGAGCTTTACCCAGGGCCTGTGTGGACTGGCTGGCTGTGGGTGCAGCCAGAGCTGGGTAGAGAGCCCGGGACTTTCTCGATGTGTGAATTTGGGCAAGTTACTTATCTCTGAGCCAGCTTCCTTCCCTAAAAAAGGAGGCTGATCCTAGCTCCTTGGCTGAGGGAATAAGGAAGGTGGTGGTTGTAAAAATGCCGAGACAGTGCCTGGCTCACAGAACTGCCCAATTGCTTTGAGGAAAAATGAGCAGGGTTATTCTCTGCTGGAGAAGGAATGGAGAAGGGCATGGCGTGGATGAGGCTTTCAACCCTCTGCTCTTGGCTCTCCTCCACGTCAGCTCCCAGATACCTTCCAGCTCTGAAATTCTATGATTACAGGGTTGCATCCTAAAATACAGAGCAGGGCAGTGGAAATAATTAAAGACTTGGAAAACAAGACCTGAGAGGAAAGGGTTAATGGTGCTGGGATTATTTAGCCTGGAGAAGGGGTGGTTTCATTAAATCCTTCTTAACCTAGGGAGGGTTATTTGGATGGAGGCACTGGTCAGCTTCTCTCCCTTCCTCTATCGAGAGGGAACCAACCAGCAGCCAGCTAGCGGGACTGGAGTTAGACAGCTGGGTGTCTGCCTTGCTCAAACAACATCTTTTTACAGGACTTGTGTCTGTGGGGAGGTTATTTACGGTAGGAAACTGATTGGATGACCTCTGCATTTTCTCTGTGCTCTTTCAATTCTAGAAATTAATTTCCCCAGAATTGTGAAAGGCAGACTGAAATGGGGAAAAGGGACGGGGGAGAATTGAATAGGGGTGGGGCTAGCCTAGCAGCATCCCCTGGCCCTCCCCCAGGCATAGCCGAGGTCGGCCAGCAGGCCCAGATGTTACCAGGGGTCAGAGAGAAGCTTGTGCCTTTGTCCTGGGCTTGCCTCTCAGACCCCAGGCAATGCCTTCTGTCCCATTCCTTTCATGCTCATTGACCATGAACCTGCCCTGGCTCAGGCAGTGCTATCAACTCAAGAAGCCATCAGCTGTAATGTTTTCTCCCAAGGAACATGCAGGCTCCACCACTTCCCTCCCAGACCCCTGAGCTTCTTCCCATTCTCATCATTGTCACCCTCAGAATAATATCCCTACCTACTAATTTTTGTTGAGGGCATACTCTCTGCCAACCACCTCATAGAGATTGTCCCTAATTTTACAACTCTCGTATGTGGTACATGGGACAGGGAAGGAAATGAAGGCTCAGAGAGGTAGAGTAACTTGCCCAAGGCCACACAGCAGAGCCAGGACTCAGCCCTGTTCCATCCATCCATGCTATCTGGACTTCACTACCAATTCGTGAGGTAACGTTATCCCCAACTTGCTGATGAAGAACCTAAGACTGGGAAGTGGAGCAACTCGCCCTCAGTCACGCAACTGTTAGTCAACGAAGCCAGAGCTCCCAACTCAAACCTGAACGCTTCCCTTACTAAATGAGGGTGGTGAGGGGCACCACCCTGTCTGCAGCTTTCTCATGCCCTGGATGGAATCATTGCTCACCTGTTCATCAGAGGGACTGGACAGCAGAGTAACAAGAAATAGCGCTATTATCATTATTCACAAAGCATTATCCGCTAACAGGCACTGTGCTAGACCCTGAACGCAGTTATCTCCATCGGTCCTCCCAGGAGGGCGTCTGGTGGGTGCTTTATTCCCCCCATTTTAAATATGAGAAAACTGAGATACAGAGAGTTTGAGTAACTTGCCCAAGGTCACAGGTTAATTAACTAGCAGAACTGGGTTGTGAACCCTACATAATCTGACTCCAAACCTCTCCCTCTAATCCCTTCAACTATGCTGTTAATTTTTCCCCTCTGAGCCAAGCACGCTAAGTGACTTTAAAGTCTAGCAGCGACCTTGGTTGTGTGTCTAAGAATTCTTTCTTGGTCGACTCCTGGGATGGTCCCCACAGACCATTTCGCCACTCTGTGGCAGCCCCTGCACCCCCACTGGCCTCCTGAGCTGAGGAATGGGGGAGACCCCCACCCCAGGAGGAGGCTTTGAGCTCAGAATCTGCTCCCCTGTCTCTGGCAAGGTCTGGCTGCCTGTCACTGGCCTTACCTGGGTACATGGCTGGGCCCAGGGCCAGAGGCAGGGCTGAGGCTAGAGTACTGCCTGACAGGCAAAGAGGGCAGGAGGCAGACTGACCCCACAGAGGTGGGGAAGGAGGTGAGGCCACTCTGCCTGAGTCACTGCCCAGCCTGAGGCTGCTAGGGAGGGAGGACTGGGGAGGGTGAGAGGGGCCTCTGCCACGACTCGGCATCATCCTGCAGGGTGCTGTGTGCTCCAGAAGGGGCCGGGCCCAGGCCCACCTTGGAGTCCTCCTGATCTGGGCAGAGCAGGGGAGGGTGTGCAGGGAGGCTGGGTGTGGCAGCTTCTGGCAGGGGAGCTATTGGGTTCTCAGGCCTCACCTCTTGGCTGGACCCCCTCCTCACACCCAAAGTCAATCCAGACTGAACGATGGCAGTTGCCGGAACGCCCTGCCCAGGAGTGCTCAGCCTGGGGCCATCTCACCTGATGCTCTGGTGCCTCCACCCTCTGTGGGTCTTAGCTGGGTTGGCATTTCCTCTGAGAATTTCTTCTTGACCTTCCCAGCCCAATTCAAGCTGAGGGACCCCTCCCTGCGTCCCTGCACCTTCTCCCAGTTCCCCAGGCTCTGCCCTCCCCTCCTCACATAGCACAGGGTCATCCATGTTGCTGCTTCTACCAGCAGGCCCTAATTCCAGGTCATCTTTGTGGCCATAGAGTCTACTACAGTGCCCGGCAAATGGTGGGTGCTCAATAAATACCTGTTGAGTTCATGGATGGTTAAAACAGAACAAAAGTGAGAGCAGGCTGTAGGCATCTTGTAGGAGCTGCCCCAAAGCTAGGATTTCTGGAGCAGCGCCAGGCACTTAGCTAGTTCTTGGCAAGAACAACTCAGGGTGCCAGTCTGGGATGCTGACTGGGCAGTGAGGCGGTGGCCTAGGTCTATTGGGAAGTGACTTTGAGGAGGTGACCGAGGGTGGGGGGAACCAGGGCAGCTCTAGTGGGGAGACAGACCAGGGTGCAGGGTGCGCACCCAGCTTAAATTTTTCTCTAATCTGAGAGTTTCCCCAGAAGCCAGGCGGAGGAGACGTGTTGGGACAAGGGCAGCCCGTCCATCCTGTTACAGAGGTGCCAGCTCTCAGGTGACGATGCAGCGAGTGCCCTGCCCAGCTCCACCCTGGAGAGCCATGGATGGACAAAGGGCAGGGGAAGGGAGCCCGGAGGACAAGGGAGGCACCAGGCAGATGGGAAAGAGAACTGAGAAGGGAGCAGCAGGGGAAACGCAGAATAAGAAGGCTGCAGAGAGCGCCCCAGTGACCAGAGGAGAGAGACGGAGGCCGAGCAGGTCCAAATACACTTCACAGCCCACAAAACCTTTCCCCAACCTTGTCTCCTACGAACGCACAACAGCCCCATGAGGTGCAATTATCCTTTTCTCCCCTTTTTATTTTATTGCACTTTTTATTCAGAAAACTTCAAAAATGCAAAGTAAACATGATGGCACGACAAAGTAAATCCCC
>NW_003852503.1:4546168-4572044 GCF_000181295.1 Otolemur garnettii | reverse complement strand
AGCATGTGACTGTTGTGTATAAAGCTTTTACAAACTTTTGTTTCTATGGACATGTTTTCATTTCTCTTAGATAAATACCTCCAAGTGGAATCACCATATCAAACAGTAGTAGGTGTATGTTTTTAACTCTGTAAGAAACAGTCAAACCTTTTCCCCTGGTGGTTGCACGATTTTGCATCCCCACCAGCAATGCAGATGCGTTCTAGTTGCTCCACAGTCTGGTCAACATCTAATTGTTGTCAGGCTTTTAAAATTGAGCCATCCTGCTGGTGGGAATGTAAACTAATACGTCCCTTCTGGAAAGAAGTTTGGAGAACACTTAGAGAACTAAAAGTAGACCTGCTGTTCAATCCTGCAATTCCTCTACTAGGTATATATCCAGATGACCAAAAATCACTTTACAACAAAGACATTTTCACAAGAATGTTTATGGCAGCCCAATTCATAATCGCCAAGTCATAGAAGCAGCCCGAGTGCCCATCAACCCATGAATGGATTAACAAATATGGTATATGGATACCATGGAATACTATGCAGCCATAAAAAAAGGTGGGGACTTTCCTCTTTTATGTTTACATGGATGGATCATATTCTTCTTAGGAAAGTATCTCAAGAATGGAAAAAAAAATACTCAATGTACTCAATACTATTATGAAAACAATATATAATCACCCACGCTTTCATATGAAAGATATAACACAATTATAGCCCAGAAGAAGAGAAGAGGAGGGTGAGGGGAGGAGGGGGGGGTGAATGGGTGGTAGGAGGATAATCGGTGGGACCTCACCTACTGTGCATATTGCAAGGGTGCATGTCAAATACATTAATAGTAGGGTATAAATGTCTAAACACAACAATTAAGTAAGTGAGGTGAACACTATGTTAACCAGTTTGATGTAAACATGCCAAATGGTATATAAAATCAGCACATTGTACCCCATAAATACAGTAATGTTCATAGTTATGATCTAATAAAAAAAAAGACAATTTAAAAATAAATAAGATTGAGCCATTCTAGTAGGGGTATAGTGATATCTCACTGTGGTTGAGCTTCGTACTTCTTTTTTTATTTTGAGACAGAGTCTCACTTTGTCACCTTCCGTAGAGTGCTGTGGCATCACAGCTCACAGCAACTTCCAACTCCTGGGCTTAAGTGATTCTCTTGCCTCAGCCTCCCCAGTAGCTGGGACTATAGGCCCCCACCACAACACCCAGCTGTCTTTTTTTGTTGTTGTTGCAGTTTGGCCAGAGCCAGGTTTGAACCTGCCACCCTCAGTATGTGGGGCCGGCACCCTACCCACTGAGCCACAGGCGCCACCTGAGCTTTGTCCTTCTTAATGACTGATGATGTCCACCGATGTTTCATGTGCTTGTGGTGCTGTGTAACTTCTTTTGTGAAGTATCTGTTCAAGTCTTTTGTCCATTTTAACACGATTCCTTGTCTTTTTACTATTGAATCATAGGAGTCCTTTGTACATGCTGGTAATACATCTTCTATAAGGTACATTTTTCTGAATATTTTTTTTAAATCTGTAGCTTGCCTATTGATTTTTTAATGGTGCCCTTTTGTCAGATTTATTAAGGCATAATGTGTACAAAATTCATCAATTTTAAGGGTACCAATCAGTGAGTTTTTGACAAACGTATACAGTCATATAATCACCTTGGAAAGCATCATATAAAACATTTCCAGCACTCCAAAAAGTTTCCTTGCACTCTCTTTTAGTGAATCCCCTACCCCGCTCCCCCTATCCTCTGAAAAGCATTGATTTGCTTTCTGGCACTATAGTTTTTTACCTTTTCTAGAATTTCATATTAGTGGAAACTTGCAGTACGTAATCTTTTATGTCTGGTTTCTTTCATTCAGCGTAATGTTTCCGAGATTCATCCCTAAGCAGGTCTATCTTAATGTTAAATTGTATTCCACTGTAAAGATACTCCCTAATTTATCCATTCACCACTTAATAGACATTTGGTGTTTGTTTTAGTTTGGGGCTGTCCTCGATGGTGCTGCCGTGAATAATTACATAAATGACTCTGCGTGTTTGTTTTCATTTCTCCCGGGTAAATACCTAGAAGTGGGTTTGTTGGATCTTATAAAAACAATAGGTTGAACTTTGTCAGTAACCGTCAGACTGTTTTTATAGTGTGTGTGCGCTATTTTGCATTCTCCGCAACAAACTATAAGACTTCCATTTGCTCCTCATCCTGCCAATATATTGTGTAATTCCGTGGTCCCTAACCCCCAGGCCACAGACCACTAGTATCATGCCCATCTATGGCCTGTTAGGGACTGAGCTGCACAGCTGGAGGTGGGAGACCGGCAAGCAAAGCTTCATATGTCACTGTCGTCCACGGCGCCCAGATGGGACCATCTAATTGCAGGAAAACAAGCTCAGGGCTCCCACTGGTTTTGCATTATGGCGAGTTGTATAATTATTTCATCACATATTACAATGTAATAATAATAGAAATAAAGTACACAATAAATGTAATGCACTTGAATCATCCTGAAACTATGCCCCTCCCTGGTTCGTGGAAAAACTGTCTTCCAAGGAACCAGTCCCTGGTACCAAAAAGATCGGAGACTGCAGGTGTAATTAGTCTTTTAAAATTTTAACCAGGCTCAGCGCCTGTAGCACAGAGGCTAGGGCGCCAGCCACATACACCAGAGCAGGCAGGTTCAAATCCAGCCCGGGCCTGCCAAATAACAATGACAACCACAACCAAAAAGTAGCCGGGCATTATGGCGGGCACCTGTAGTCCCAGCTTCTTGGGAGGCTGAAGCAAGAGAATCGCTTAAGCCCAAGAGTTTGAGATTGCTGTGAGCTGTGACATCAAAACCAAGGGCCACAAAGTGAGACTCTATCTCAAAACAAATCAATCAATCAATAAAATGAAATTTTAACCATCTTAGTGGCTTTGCCACTTTTAAGCCTCAAACATATTCTCCTGTGTTTGCTAAAAACAACCCCAATTTTAGCTATACTAAAATACTAGATCTATGATCTAACTCTAAATTTTTAATAACTAGTGCAAGGTTACAGTGTCAAGTTTCATTTTTTTCTGAATAAAGATCTCAAATTTTTTTCAGTACCATTTGTTAAAAGGGATTCTCTGTTGAATTGCTTTAGCACCTCTGTGCTAAAACCAACTGTGTTGGTATAATTCTATTTCTAGATCTCTACTGTGTTCCATTGACCTACTTGTCAATCAGTATGTCAAAACAACACTGTTTTGTTTTGTTTTCTTTTTTGAAACAAAGTATCTCTCTGTTTCCCAGGCTAGAGTGCTGTGGTGTCAAACTACTACCTCAGCCTCCCAAGTAGCTATGAACACAGGGGCCCACCATGATGCCTGGGTAATTTTTCTATTTTTAGTAGCGATAGGATCGTGCTCTTGCTCAGGCTTGTTTTGAACTCCAGAGCTCAAAGGATCCTCCTGCTTTGGCCTCTCAGAGTGCTAAGATTATAGATATGGGCCACTGCACCCGGCCTACAACACCGTCTTGATTGCTATAGGTTTTTTGTTATTGTTGTTTTTGAGACAGAGTCTCACTTTGTTGCCCTCGGTAGAGTGCCATGGTGTCACTGCTCACAGCAACCTCAAACTCTTGGGCTCAAACCATTTTCTGGTCTCAGCCTCCCAAGTAGCTGGGACTACAGGCGCCCACCACAACGCCTTGCTCTTTTTAGAGACGAGATCTTGCTTTGGCTCAGTCTGGTCTTGAACCTGTGAGCTCAGGCAATCCACTCGCCTCGGCCTCCCAAGTGCTGGGATGATAGGCGTGAGCCACTGCACCCGCTGATTGCTGTAGTCCTATAGTATGTCTTAAAATAATCTAGAATAAATTCTTCAGTTTTTATTTTCAAGATAAAGTTAGTCCCTTGTACTTTCATATATTTTCATATAAGTCTATAAAATGCTAATGGTAAGGCCTTCTAGAGTTACGATTAGAATTACATGAAATCTATAGATTAACTTGGCAAAAATTGCATCCTATCGATGTTGAGTCTTCCCATTCATGGCTTCTCTCTCCTTCATTTAGGTCTCCTTTAATTTCACCCAGCAATGTTCTGTCATTTTCAATACACAGGTCCTGCATATCTTTTGTTAAAGACTTTCCTAAATGTTTTATTATGTATAATGCTATTATAATTGGAATCTTTCCTTTTCCAACTACTAGTATGTAGAATAAACGGTGGCCATAAAGTCCATGGCCACCCTGTATATTGACCTTGTATCCCATACCCTTGCTAAATCCACTTATTAGTTCTAGTAAGGTTTTTGTTCACATACACTGTCATGTTATACGAGAATACATACTGTTTTATTTCTTCCTTTCCAGTTTTTATGTCTGTCTTTTTTTTTTCTTGTCTTATTCCAATGCCTGTGATCTCCAGTGCAATGTTAAATAGAAGTAGTAAAAGCAGACATCCTGACCTTCTTTTTTTTTTCATTTATGGGGAAAGTATTATGTCTTTCACCAGTAAGGATGATTTGGGGGGTGGTGCCTGTGGCTCAAAGGGGTAGGGCACTGGCCCCATATGCCAGAGGTGGCGAGTTCAAACCCAGCCCTGGCCGAAAAAAAAAAAGATGATTTTGGCTGTAGATTTTTCATAAATATTCTTCATCGGATTGAGAAAGTCTCTCATTTTCTCATTATGAATGAATAGGATTTTATCAAATGCTTTTTGTGATTATTGAGATAATAGTATATGAATTTCCTCCTTTACTCTACAACAGAGATGAATTACAATAATTGATTTACAAATGTAAATTGTAAATTTAGTCAGCTGTATTATCTCATTTGCATATTGTTGGATTCAATTTAAAATTAAGCTCGGCACCTGTAGCACAGTGGTTATGGCACCAGCCACATACACCGAGGGTGGCAGGTTCAAACCCAGCCCACGCCAACTAAACAAATGCAACCAAAAAATAGCCAGGCATTGTGGCAGGTGCCTTTAGTCCCAGCTACTTGGGAGGGTGAGGCAAGAGAATCACTTAAGCCCAAGAGTTTGAGGTTGCTGTGAGCTGTGATGCCACAGCACTCTACCGAGGGTGACATAGTGACACTCACTCTCAAAAAATTAATTAATTAATACAGTTTTAAAAATAACTTAAGAGTCAAAGAAAAAACTAAAAGGGAAATTTAAAAATATTTTGAACTAAATAAAGTGAAAATACAACATATCAAAATATTATTTAATTTCCAAATACCTCACTAATTTCTAATTTAATTCCATTTTGGTCAGAAAACTTACTCTATGACATTGAAATTTTAAAATTTATCGAGTCTTGTTATTTTACCAAGCATATGATCCATCTTGGTGAATGTTTCATGTACACTCCTGGGGGGAAATGAGTATTTGGCAGTTGTTATATGTAGTATTCTATAAATACCAATTCAGTCAAGGAAGTCAATAGTATCATTCAAATCTTCCATATTCTAACTGAATGTTTGTCTAATTAAGCTATCAATTACTGAGATAAAATATGCAAGTCTGCGAATTTGTCTATTTCTCTATTTTGTTCTGTCAGTTTTTGCTTTCTGTATTTTGAAACTCTAGTATTCAATTTAATACACATTATAATAATTATTACTAATTATTAGCTGTTAGTACGTATTTATAATCATTATGCTTCCTTAATGTATTAAACTTTTCGTCATTATGAAATATCTCTATTTCTGGCAATATTTTTTGTCTTGAAGTCTATTTTGTCTCATATTATTATAGTAACTCCAGCTTTCCAATGAATCATGTTTGAATGGTTTATCAGTCAGGGTTCTGCCAGAGAAACAGAACCTACCGAAGACCTGAAGATCTATATAGGTACAGACATATGTACCTATCCATACATAAACCTCACACACACACAAGTACTATATTTAGAGGGACAGAGAGAAAACTTCAAGGAATTGACTTAAGTAATTCTGGAGGCTGGTAAATCTGAAATTTGTGGAGCAGGGCAGACTGGTAGGCTGGGAAATCTCCAGCAGAAGCTGAGACTGTAGTCCAGAAGCAGAATTTCTTCTTTCTCTGGGAGATCTCAAGTTTGTTCTTAAGGCCTTTCACTGATTGGGCAAGACTCACTTGGATTATGGAGGGTAATCTCCCTTACTTAATATACAATATACACTCATAGCAACACCTGGATCCGTGTTTCATTGAACAACCGGGTACTATAGCTCAGCCAAGTTGCCACGTAAAACTAACCATCACAAATGGTATATATTGGTTTTTATCCTTTTACTTCCAAACTGTTTGTGGTTTCGTATTTAAAGTGCATCTCTTACGGGTGGCACCTGTGGCTCAAAGGAGTGGGGCACCGGCCCCATATACCAGAGGTGGTGGGTTCAAACCTGGCCCCAGCCAAAAACAAACAAACAAAAAAAAGTGTATCTCTTATAATCAGCGCAAACCTAGATCCTGCTGATTTGCCTGGTTGGATAATCTATACCTCTCAAAGTATTTAATCCATCCGGTTCATCAATAATCTATCAAATTACATTTGTTATAATGGTCGATACCTTTGGGGTTAGTCTTCCTTTCCTATTTGTTTTCTATTTATTTCATGTTTTCTTATTCATTTGTTCTTTCTTTCCTGACTTCGTTGACATGAATCAAGTGTTTTTAATAGTTTACTTTGATTCTTCTGTTAGTTTTTGACTACTTTTCTTTGCATTTTAAGAAGCTGTTCCGGGTATTACAACATGCATCTTTAACTTACTACAATGTACTTAGAGTTAGTATTGTAGTTTTTGCATAAAATATTGCAGTGTGGATAGTTCCATATGCATTTACGCCCATGTGTTGCACTGCTTTTGTCAAATATATATTAATTTATATAATTAATAAACCCCTCATGAAGTGCTATAATTTTTATTTTAAACTATCACATGTATTTTATTTTATTTTTTTTTTAGAGACAGGGTCTCACTTTATCCCCCTTGGTAGAGTGCCGTGGTGTCATAGCTCACAGCAACCTCCAACTCCTGGGCTTAGGCGAATCTCTTGCCTCAGCTGTAAGAGATAAGCACCCCTTGCTCAGACATGGCAGTTCGCGCCCTTCTGCAGTTTCTTTTCCCTGCGTCTCCAATCAGAGGCTCCAAAGAACACCTTTCACTCAACCTCCCTAGTAACTGGAACTACAGGCACCCACCACAATGCCTGGCTATGTTTTGCTGCAGTTTGGCCAGGGCCGAGTTCGAACCAGCCACCCTTGGTATATAGGGCCGGTGCTCTACCATTGAGCCACAGGCACCGCCTCATCGTATGTATTTTAAATAATTTTTTAATATAAACTATTACTAGTTTTTGCTTTGTCTCCTGAGTGATGAGCACATCTGAAATCTTTGCTCAGTTCTTTTAGCTTCTCTTAGACACTTACATGTCTGCCAGGCCCCCAGCAGCCATCATGCTTGATAATTTACCTTAATAGCTTAGATATCAACCAAGAATTTAGGCAGATTTTACTTTAGACACTAGGTTCACCCTCTCTGCAGCTTCCTCTGTTTTAGAATCCCCCCGCCCCATTTTCTGATTGCTCTGCCCTAACACTGCCAACTACTAAGTCTGCAGATTCAGATTCTACCATTGGCTCTCCCCATGTGGTCCCCCCTCAGAAAAAGGCTGCAAACTCACAATTCTCGCTCTTTGCAGTTTATTTTTTCCGGGCGGACATTTATTCAGTTTCTGCCAGCTTTTAGTCATTCTCCATTGTCTTCAGATAAATGGTTTTTACTAAACATTTTTTATCTAGATTTTATAATCACCATCTGCTGCTGGGAGCTGCTTGCAAGGGGAGGGAGGAAGGTTAGTCCAGGAAAGCTATTCTCCCATTACTGGAAGCAGAGATTTCATATCTCTTTTTACACAGGAGGAAACTGAGGCCCACAGAAATAATGTCATTGGCACCCTGCGTTTCATGACTAATGATCAACTTCAATATCCAAGTGTTGCTGAAATTGAGTGATGGAAGCAGGAGGCTCCTCTTCCTGCCTTTTTTTCCTCTATTGATTTTTTTTTTCTCTATTGAAATTCCCACATCGACCTCTCTCTTCTCATTCAACAAATAGCTTTACTCTGTATCTTGCGTGAGGTGTGAACACCTTCCTGACTGTCCATTCACAAATTGCACTTGTCTTTTTTTTTTTCAGCTGTCATTATAACTGATGGTGGCTGTTGGCCACACAGCTGCTGGGTAGGACCGCCCACATTAGCACCCTGGCCATCACAGGCTCTTGTTGTTTACCACTCACTGCTGGGGAGGAAGGGAGAGGACACTGCAAACAGGTTCTTAGGCCGTGGGGACTAAGTTTAGTCCTGAGTCTCCCACATAATAGTTTTGAGACCTTCCACGGTTCTAATCATCATTCCAAACTTCGATTTCCTATGTGTGTAGAATGATAACTCAGTGTTAGGGTATCATTCTGAAGATCAAACAGAAGAGTACATAGAATTCGTAAACTATTAAGTTCACAAATACGAGCCCTCCTAGCTGTTGTCAGGACCTGGCAAGGATGGCCGGTGGTGACCTTGGCCACCTGGCTAGAGTGATTGTTGCCACCATTGGGCCGAGAGAAGCGTCCAGGAGAAAGCTTCTGAGAGGTAAACTGGGAAATGTATAAAGGTGACCCAAGAGATGTCTTAATATATATGAAGTTGTCGGGCATAGTGGCTTACATCTATAATCCTAACACTCTGGGAGACCCTGAGCAAAAGTGAGACCCCCATCTCTACTAAAAATAGAAAAACTAGCCAGGCATCATGGCAGGCACCCAGAGTCCCAGCTGCTCATGAGGCTGAGGCAAGAGGATCACTTGAGCCCAGGAGCTTGAGGCTGCTGTGAGCTGTGACACCATGGCATCCTAGCCTGGGACAACAAAATGAGACTTTGCTTCATCCATATACGAAGCTGAAAAGACATGGAAACACCCACATTTAGTCACCAGAACCAGGTGTATGCAGAGGCAGGACTGGACAGTGATCATAACTAGAAATAAGAAGGCCAAGGGTTTGATGTGTTCCCTGTTTGGAAAAAGACCAGAAAAAGAAACAGAATGTTTGATGAGATCCAGAAGTTCCTGCGGGAAACCTATCACATGTTTGAAGAACAGACCCTTCAGGCACCAGAGAGGCATGTTTCATCACAACTATGGATAAACCAATTAGCTGGGTGCCTCTGCAGGCACCTGTAGTCCCAACTACTCAGGAGGCTGAGGCAAGAGGATTGCTTGAGCCCAAGAGACTGAGGTTGCTGTGAGCTGTGATGCCACAGCACTCTACCCAGGGCAACAGAGACTCTGTCTCAAAAAAAAAAAGTAGATAAAGCATCATACGTTCTGAACAGAAGCCCACTGAGAAGCTTGAAGACCTGACCATCATGGCAGAGAACCCCACATTTGGCAGACCCGAATACTGTGTACACTGCATTCATTGCAGTAATAGCTAACACGGTTGGCTCAGGCACTGTTCTAGCCGAGACATGTCTCCAAATATCACAGTATTTGTGGGGCTGTCTCACAACAGCCCTGAGAGAATCTCACACACTACATCGGCAATGTGCTTTCTTTCTCAGTCTCCTGGTAGTTGATCGTGACTCAGTTCCCGGGAGATAGATTGCATCAGGTCGTGCTGACAGAATCGAACTTCAGGATCTGAAAGCCGTGGACAGGCCACAGATGGCCACACCCCACACCCCACACGCACACCAGGTGCTGCTCCCGTGGGAGGCGCTGACATGGAGTCCAGCCAGGGACCTGACTGGACATCTGTACTTTAGCGGTGAGCATGATGATGGTGCTGTGGTCACAGCTGACCCATGATGTGACAAATCTGAATTAAATCTCAGGAGAGGCATGCACTAGGGTGGAGGAAGGGGGGTCTGTGAGAAGGGGGCTCTGCAATCCAACAAGTGAGGACGTGAGGTGGCCGCAGGGAGTGAGGAAAGGCTGGACCAACGCCTGAATCCCAGATAGACTTTGCATTGGCGACCTTGGACTTCCTGACTGCTTTCCATATAGCAATTCTGGCTCGCTCAGACCCATTCTCCACACAGCAAGCAGCCAGAGGGATCTTCCCCAAACACAAAGTTGATCTTGCCGCCACCTCCCTCCTGGTGCCCCTGCCCAACCTGAATCCCTTCGAAGACTTCCCATTGCTCTCAGGATAGAGACCTGGCCCTTAAGAAGGTCTACAAAGTCTGCCCCCACCCACATCCTCTGAGCAGGGTGCACAGTAAGCTCTTAGTGACTGAACCGCCACCCCCGGGCTGGTGCTTAACAGCTGAGTGTTACCCTAATAACCGCCTTTTTGTGAGAAGTGGATCACACAGGCCAACTCAAATGAAAGTGCTCCCCAATGCCACAAAGCACTTTGGAAGTGGTGGGCGTTCTCCCTAAGATGAAATGCTGGAAGGATGGGAGCCACAGGCTGGCTAAGGGGGCGCAGCTGGGGGCGGAGGGGGCGCGCCCCCAGGTGGCGAGGCTGGCACGTGGGAGTGGTGGGAAGCCAGCGGTACCCCGGCTCTCAGCGCTCCCGGGCCTGCCCCGGCTGGCCTGGCTTTGATGGCGGCGCTCACCCCCCATAAAGGCCTGTTTCATGGCTAACGCCAGCATGAGCTTTATGTCCGCCCCCAGCTTCCCTCAGCTGTGAGGTCACTGGCACCGGCTGCTCTGCAATCCACCCCTCGGGCCGGCTCATTTTTTGTTCTAAAGGGAAGTCTGGCTAGTTTGTGCTGGGGTGCGCTTCTTGCCGGGCTAAGAGCCGACCATTTTCATTAAGCATCCCACTTCCTGTCTCTGGCTCAGTTTCCCGGGCCCTGGGCCCCTCCCCTCTTTGCAGGTGGGCACCATGTTGGATTATCCGTTTCCCATCCCTACACCAACCGCTGCCCGGTCCCAGGCAGGCACTCAGCAAAGGCCTGCTGGAGGAGCAAATGAGCTCATTTAACGCTCACAAGGGCCCTCTGCAGTGGGCGTTTATTATTTTCACTGTCCTGATGAGGAATCTACCGGCCAGGGAAGTCCCTCTCCCAGGATCTCAGGGCTTGTAAAAGTGTGCGGGTGTTGGATACTGAATGAGCTTCCTGGGAGATTCCCTGAGTTTGCTGGGCTTCACATAGCTCGCTTCAGGGCAGAGAGAGCCCACGCTGACAGACGAGCCTCACCCAGCCAGTACTGGAGCAAATCAGTGTGGAAATGGGCTGTCTGTGCCTGGCACTGTGAGTGGCCGGAGCAGTGGCCGCTCTTGAAGTAGCATCTGCCATGCTGAGCTCCTGGATTCAGACCGAGGGGCTTCCTGCAGGGGCTGAGCTGAGGCAGAGTTCCCCCATCTTTACACGGCGCCCCATGCGAGAAAATGACACTGTCAAGTGGCACACTGGAATAAGGTGACAGGCTGCTCTCAGCCAGTGGCCACAGCTAGGGGAGCACCCCAAGGACTATCTGGAAGGTCAGGAAAGGGGAGATCGCTATCTTTATGACACACCTGTAACCCCCTGTTGGCACACTGGCATGCCACATTCACAGTACTCTGCTCTCAGAAGGTACAACTGTACAACCTCCAACCCCTCTGCTCTCCAGCCAGGGATCCCCAAGACACTGGTTTCCCCTCCTCACAGCCTGCCCCCATCTCCCTAAAGCCCACTGGGAACCCCACTGGGAGCTGACACCCCCTTCCCTGCCCCAACTATCCCTCTTCTGTCAAACCTATCAGATTGTCAGGTTGCCTGAGTTCAAAGCCTGGCTCCCCCACGTTCTGACTGAGCCAGTTTCTTTATAGCTTTGCCTCAGTTTTCTCTTCTGTAAAATGGAAGGAATAATGGCACCTATCTCACAGGACTGTTGTGCAGGATCATGGGCACAAACACTGCTGTGGGCACAGGGAGATGTATAACAAATGTCAGCTCTTGTGATTACCCAGCTTTATACTCAGCCAGCACGTAACGCCTGGCTTATCCCTTATAATCAGCTCCCAGCCTGAATCAGAGCCCTCAGGAACCTGGGGTGCAGGACACCCATCAGAGTACACAAGATCCTGGGGAAGAACCCTGGGTCCGCAGCATCAACACGGACTGCAGCTGAGAATCAGCCTGGGCATTTAAAAGCCAAGGATTAAGCAAAGTGTACATTGACTGCTGTGTCCATAGTGTCCATCGGGACGGCAGGCCACTAGCCAATAGGACCAACCTCTGAGCTGGTCAACTGAGCACTCTGGGGAACAGTCTGGGAAAATCCCCCTCCTTCATCCTCTCACCAAACCTGGCCCAGCAGAGGGATGTCTGTGCCACAATGGAACCAACTTCCACCCAGTACGTCTTTTCTGGTATCCAACTACAATCCCTCCTACTGTGCCCCACCATGCCCCGGCCTGAGAGGAATGGCTCTCCACGCTCCTCTCTACCCTCACCCAGGGAAGGCAGGCATCAAGCTGAGGAGAGAGAGGTGTTCCTGAACATCAGAGTGAGCACATGAGGACAGTTCAGGGACTCAGGGGACTTCCATCTGGCCCTTCCTAAGAGGCCAGGATCTTGGCACCCAGACACATGCCCTGCAGTTCAGCCCAACCAGCTCCAAGTGTAGCCCAACTGGTTCCTTTTTCCAGATGTGCATGAACACATCTACACAAGGACCAGCCCTGCCAAAGCCAGACTGTGAAGGGTCCCAAGCCTGGAGGAAGCCAGGGAAACAGCTGGGGCCTGAGCTCCGAGGTACTAGCCTGGGGATCTGTCTTCCTGGGATCTGGCTCTGGCATGTTCCAAAGTGAGGTCCCATCCTGGTTCTGGGGGCCAGGATCCGGGCACAGGGGAGCACCTCTATCCCAGGGGAATAAATCAAACCAGGACCCAGCCAGTGGCTGCTTATCTGCCCAGCTGGCTCCAGGGGAGGCAGAGATAACCCTAATGTTCCTCTTAGGTCGATGGGAGAAAATGAGAAGTGGCAGCCAGGGCAGCTCCCCTAAACACAGCTGGGGCACCTGAATGGGGCCACAGACACACCAGGCTGTACTTGCCCTCTCACCCTTAGCAATTCCTAGTGACTCTCCTTGGGCATCCAAGAAGAGGAGGAAAGAAAAATAGGTGGGCAAACAGCCCCACCTCCGAGAGGCCTTGGAGGAGTAAAACTGTATCACATGCTGAGGCCTAAGCACAAGTCCCAGGCTGGAGACAGGGTGGTTTGAGCAGGTCTGAGCTCAGAGATGTAGGCATGAGTCCCCCAGCTCAATCCCAACTCTGTCCTTTGCTAGTTCAGTTTTGCCCAGGCCACCTAGATTCTCCAAGACTGTGATCTTCTCTTCACAATGGAAGGGAGATAGTCCACCTTGATTCCAGGCACCTGGTCCCAAGGGAAGGTAGGGGGAGGGACAGAAAAGGAAAGAGGAGAGGCAGCACCAACACCTTTTCCCATCTGCCAGAGATCCTGCTCTCTGGCTCTGTCATTGACAAAGAGAGAAAACCAGGTGTGTCCCATCAGCTCTCTCTTCCCCACCTAATGTGAGATCTAACTCACACCTTTTGCATCTCGGAAAGGTAGGGACACACACAGCCCCAACCCCCCTCCCCCCCCCGCTTTCTTTGGGGCAGAGTTGCATAAACCTGGATTGAATCCCTGCTGCATCGGTCCCTTGCTAGCCTTGTGACACTGAGCCAGACGTAAGTGCTCTATTAATGGTCAAACTTTATTTGACTATTATTATGAGCCTGACCTGGGGGTAAGCCCTTGCCGCCAGCTCTGCAACAACCTTATCAAATATCAGGAACCAGGGTGGGACCTCACCTTGAAACACACCAGAGCCAGCCTCCACCCCCCCGAGGCCAGGGCCCTCTGGCCAGTGTCTTGGAGCTCAGATGAGAAAAGAGGTTCCAAGAGGTTACACAGGTTGCCCACTGTCACACAGCTGGTAAGTGGGAGAGTTGGAACTGATGGTAGCAGAGTCTGGGCCGCTATTCCACATTGAAGGAGGCATTGGCATGTTGCCCTTCCAGAGCATCCAGCAGGCAGAAAGGAGGTCTCTGCAGAAAGCCACTGTCCAGCACAGGTGGGCTCCTTGCTGGTTTCTTTGCCCCATCATCAGAAAGAACCAGACTGTAGTTCCTAAGTCTCACCACAGGGTGTCTCCCCACCACTGCTCAAACAGCCACTAAGCCCGGCTGCCTTTGCCAGCCCTTTAGTGGCCTGGCCTAAATCCTTATGCTATTATTGCTACTATTTAGCCTGCTACCTTCTGTTTTGCCTTCAGGGAGACAGGCTCTGACTCCTGGAGAGTGGGAGGGCTGTCTCCAACCCACAACCCTGTGCCTTATTGGGTTCAACGGCCTGGAACAGAAGTGTCACTCCCACGTGGCCTCTCTGACCTTCCAATTTCCCCCACACCTTGCTGTCTTGTCAGGAGGCTCAGTTAGGGCCTCAGACCCTGGAGGGTCAGGGTGAAAGAGCTTTGGGGAAAGCCTGTGCCCTCCAAGGTGGGTCTTCACCTGCCTGGAGAGAGCGGCTCATGCCACCTGCTCCCAGCCTGGCACAGCCCCTGCTGACTTTTCCACTGTTTCCTATTCTCCACAACCCCTGTCCTCAAGAACTTGCCCCTGTAAAGGGTAATCAGAAGAGGGATGATTACCTCCTTTTTCGGAAAATTCGATGAGACTCTATAGGTAAAATAAAAATTAAAAAAAACATTTTGTAAGCTCTGTTTTGCAATAAAAATGTAGGTTGCCCAAAATAGGAAAACTAAGGCTCCACAAGGTTGAATGTCTTTCCCAAAGCCACACAGCAAGTCAGTGGCAGCCCCAGGAGAGGAGCTCGGACCTCCTGATCCCATCCTAAGCAATTCCCCCAAGATATCACACTTGGCTCTAGGATGCCTTTCTCTATGTGACTTAGTCCAGGGCACTGAAAGGGCAGCAACACAGAGATCCTGGGGAGGGAGAGACAACTGGGGGTGATGGGGTTAAGGGACCCTGGAGCCAGGATGGCTGAAGGCTGTTAGCAGACCATTAAGAGGAAGCCAGAGAGGGGCCTGACTTTGATTAGGCCCCCAAAGCCATCTGGAGAGTCAAACTCTGGAGATGTGTTGGTTTTATGGAGATGTGTTGGTTTTATGGGGGCAGACTACACGAATTACAGGGGCTTTTATGGGGCAGGAGGGGTCTTCCCACAGTGCCTCTGAAAGGGCTCCCATGCAGGACCTCTTCCCTAGCTGCCTGGACCAATCCTGTCTGCTCTCACCTGCTGTGCCTCCCTGCCTGCAGCATAGTTCCCCCCAACCCCATCAGCCACCAATGAGGAGTCTGGGAGGATGCACCAGCACCCAAACGAGAAGGAGACCCTCTGCTGCTTCTATAGGAGCAGGTAGTGGTTCTGTCCTGCAGAGAAGCCCCACTGACACTTCTGACCCACACAGGCCCTCTGCACCTGGGCTGTCCTCAGGGATGCTGAGGTGTTCAGCCCAAGCAAACATCATTAGGAGGCTGGGTCCTTACCCCTGCTCCCTTTCTACCCGGCTCAGACCCACTCCAGCCGATGAGCCTCAGGTTCCAGCACAGCCACTGCCTTCCATTCTATGAGGACCCAAGCTTCCCTTTCATGCCCAGCCTCAAAAAGCCTCAAGGGTCCCCACACAAGGACCTCAAATGCCGGGAGGAGGGGAGTTTCCCCAGGTGGGGCCCTATGAGCAAACGAAGGGGCTTGGTTTCCTATTAAGTGCATGGAAGGAGTGGCAGTTAAACACCAAGCTTCAAAGAGTTTAGGATTTTCAAAAATCGCTTTTGGGGAATATGCAGCTTTTATTGGAGGTGTCAGACATTAATGAGGGTTGGGATCTTTCCCAGCCTGCAAAGCCTCTCTCCCTCTCTTCTCCACCCCCACTCCTTCTGGCAACCAGCTACCCCTCCCCCTTTAATGAATGAAGAGAGACTGAGAGTTCAAGGGGTTTTCCTGTCCCACCCCTCAGCCCACCTTCTCCTCCTTTTGCTTAGAGGAGAAGGGGTGGAAACTGGGAGTGCCCAAGAGGGGGGAGTGAGAGTCAAGGGAACAGCTGGGGAACAGGTTCAGATGGATGTGAGAGACCAGCCCGGCTTATTTGCCCTTTGAGAAAGATTTCACAGCCAAGAATTAAGAATTCTGGGGCTGACCCTATGCCAATTGGGGTGAAATCCTCAACGCACAACTGCTTCCTCTGGGCAATGATCACACACTTAGGTATTTTGAGATGGTTAAATGGAAGAAGTTGTAGGAGCTCCACTTTGTCCTAATATGTCGCTACATGTGAGCTTTTCTTGACCACATTTAATGCTTGGCCACCTTTTCATTTCCCAGCCTTAGGATGTCCCTAGTGAACTTGAACGGTAAGTACCACATCCAAATAGAGGGGCATCTTCCAATTCACCTGGAAAGACAGCACACGCAAAAAATAACTTGTGGAACGAGTGAATGTTGGCCCTGTTTTATCTCTATTTACAAAATGAAGATATTAGATTAGATATTAGAAATTAGACACTGAATAAGATTAGAAATTTAGATTAGACATTAGAAATTACTCCTAATAGGCATTAGAATCTCTAAAAAGACTATACTCTGGCTCAGCGCCTGTGGCTCAAGTGGCTAAGGCGCCAGCCACATACACCCAAGGTGGCGGGTTCGAATCCAGCCCAGGCCTGCCAAACAACAATGATGGCTGCAACCAAAAAATAGCCGGGCGTTGTGGCGGGCACCTGTGGTCCCAGCTACTTGGGAGGCTGAGGCAGGAGACTCGCTTGAGCCCAGGAGCTGGAGGTTGCTGTGAGCTGTGATGCCAGGGCACTCTACTCAGGGGGACAGCTTGAGGCTCTGTCTCAAAAAAAAAAGACTATACTCTGAGTTCTTAAAGGAGATCTCTGTCTTACATTTCAATAAATGATGGACGGATGGGCAGGTGAGTGGAGGAATACAGTATCAAGATCCCTGCAGATATAAGGGAAGAGTAGACGCCATATACCAAGTTAGTCGTAAGGCAGGAGGATGGACACAATGACCTATTGGGTCTGTTTCCAACCAGGTATCTGCAACCAAGATGGGCATTCGGGAATTCTTGTGTCCAGACCCCGAGCATGTGTCATTACCCAGGCTTCTCAGAAGCTATTCCCTGCTAACCTGTGAACAGCCATTGAGAATTCAGCCTCTCACCCTGGTGGAGTGGTCTTCTCCACCACTGCTGACCCCTGGGCCCTCTTCTGTTTCCAGGAACAGCGGTGATTCTTCATGGTGATCCAGCAGGATCTGATGCTCCTCCATCCCAGTTCGGAGAAAGTGGGCAAAGAGTTCTGGGTACCTTCTTCATGGAGAACTTGTCTCGGGTCAGATACAAAGAACCACGGTGGAGATATGCAAGCCTTACTGGTTCATTCCTTCAAGGATCAGGCAGATCTCAACAGCAATACAACACTTCGGGGGCTAATTTGTTATCTTCCAAGCACTGACAAAGAAGCCACCAGGCATTGGCCTCAAGACAGTGTTCTGTTCATTCCCCCTCCAGACCTCTTTATCTCTCTCTTCAATTTCCTGTCCTTATCCTCTTTGCAGTTCTCTGGACCAGTGTCCCAACCCAGTGTCCCACAGAAAGTGTCCTTATTTATGGCCTAGATTTTGGCCAGATGCTCTTGGAGACTATTTGGCAAAGGTTGGTAGCTCAGGAGAGCAATGGTTGGTCTCTGAAGCCCCTCAGCCTCCCACTAGGAGCTGGGGCCAATGTCCTCATCAGCTTAGAAGCAAGCATGCCTCCATCCACGGTGAACATTAGTTCTTTTTTTATTCTCAGCCCCAATAGTTTGGTGTCATACAAGGAGGGGCCATTTCTCCTCTTAGCCTGCCTTTGACTCTGCCTTTTATAAAACAGTAACCCCAGCTTTAAGTCATCTAAGGAGCATCACTGTTTCTGAGCATGGCTTACAGTAGAAGCATCACCATGTTAGTTTAAGTGTTCTCAGCATCTAGAATGACTAGTTAGATTCATGTCAGTCCTTAATGAAAAGTAGGAGGCCATCTGTTAACTTATTCTGCCATATTAAGAATTATCAAGGGCCTGGTGCAGTGGCTCATGTCTGTAATCCTAACACTCTGGAAGGCTGAGCGGGGTGGGTCCCCTGAGCTCAGGAGTTTGAGACCAGTCTAAGCAAGAGTGAGACCTCATCTCTAAAAATAGTCAGGCACTGTGCCAGGCACCTGTAGTCCCAGCTACTTGGGAGACTAGAGTTTGAGGTTGCTATTTGCTATGACACCACAGTACTTTACTGAGGGTGACACAGTAAAACTCTGTCTCAGAAAAAAAAAGAGAGAGAGAGAGATTTATCATTGAGGCTGGGCACAGTGGCTCACACCTACAATCCCAGAACTCTGGGAGACCAAGGCAGGTGGATCACTTGAACTCAGGAGCTTGAGACCAACCTGTGTATGAATGAGACCCCCCCATCTCTACTAAAAATAGGAAAATTGGCTGAGCATTGTGGTGGGCACCTGTAGTCTCAGCTACTCAGGAGATTGAGGCAGGAGGATCACTTGAACTCAGAGGTTTGAGGTTGCTGTGGGCTAGACTGATACCATGGTACTCTAGTCCTGGGGATAGAGTAAATCTCTATCTCAAAAAAAAGTAAAAAAGAATTATCTTTGAGAATGATTTATCCAACTAGATACCATCTCTGACAGGGGCAGACACTGTTCCCACATCCCATTGAAATGCTGGAGGGGACGCATCCAACTTGACTATTTCCCAAGTTGATATTTATGAATGACTTGACCCTTTGTCGTCCACCCAGAGGGTTCACGCACATTACGTCTTCTAATCCAACTCCTGGAAGGTTGATGGCGTTGTTATCCCCATTGTGTGGCAAAGAAGCTAAAGTCCAGAGACTTGTCCAAGGATATGGAATTGGAAAAAGGCCCAGTTAAGCCTAGAATCCAAGCCCCCTGAGTGACCTGCTTTGTCCACTTTGCCTTTTTAAAACACATTTAGATTTCACCTAGAAGCCACATTGGTGCCAAGACTGCTATCTTGCCATAGGTGAGAGTTATAAAACCACTTTCCTCCTCCCCAGACAGGCCTGGGGTTCTGAAGCTACAGAGAGACACAGAGTCCTGCATTTCTAATCCTCTGAGGTCTGGAGAGAGAACATATCATCAACAGAGACAGCCCATTACATCATCTGGCAGGGTTAGGGACAGGGAGAAGATGAGGAAGGGACAGGAGGGAGGGATGGAGGGAAGGAAGGAAGGAAGGAAGGAAAGGTCCCCCAGAATAGAGTGAAGAAGAAAGGGGAAAAAAGAGAGGAGGGAAGAAAGGCCAGTAAACAATTCTCTAAAGACTCCTGGGACATCACACGCAGTCTAATATACAAACCACACTTGTGCACACTCACACACGCATCTGTGTGAGGCTGTGATGGAATGAGCACGGGCTTTGAAGCCTGGCAGACCTGGTGAGTTTTCTGGCTCTAGCACTACCGGCTGTGAGTCTGTAAGTAAATCACCAGATCTTTCTAAGTCTCCATTTTTTTTCATCTGCAAATGGAGGAATTAATACCCATCCAAAAATGTTGCACCAGAGGCCCAAGGAGCGGAGGAATGGGAAACCGTGGCAGTGGGACACGGAGCAGCTCTAAGGTGAAAATATTTGAGAACCTCAGACAGCCCTCAAAGAAGCCATATAGGAGAAAGCATTCTCCAGCATTCACAACCCCCACAAAGAAATTCAAATACTTTCCTCCTTATGGTTTTGATACCAAGCCTACATCTCCCTCCCTCTAAAGAATCTTTCCATCCATCACCACCTAATGTATCTTCCAGACATGACCAGAGAACTCCCCCAGTTGCCCTCTCCAGGTATGTGTCCTCATCTCCCCTCCCAGCTTCTGTTCCAGAACCAAAGCCAACCACCCACAGGAGGATAAAACTGAGACAGGCCTGGGCCTTCTGTCCTCAGCTGGGCCTCTCAGTGGCACTGCAGAAACAGCAGAGAGAGAGAGAGAGAGAGAGAGAGAGAGAGCTCACACTTAAGGAGGCTAATGGAGGGACCTAGAGGTATCAGCTTGGAACAAAGATTTGAAAAGGTCCAGGGTAGGGCAAGGCCCAGGCCCACTGCAGTCACTTTGCTGACTTATGCGAAGGCCACGGGCAAATTTGAGAGTCAGATCCTGAGGTTGTTGATCAAGTAAACTTAGCTGAGTCCAGAGCTATGCTAGAGCGAGATAGAGGTGGTGGCTGGGGATGCGGATGGATGGGGCATCCAGGGGCATGGATAGGATGAGCAGTCTGCAGCCACAGGTGCCCCTGGACATCAATCCAGTGGGCTGAGTCAGCGACCCAAGCTGGAGGCGTAAAGAGAACAATTGGGCTGGAACAGGCTTCTTCAGAAACAAGCGGGGGCGGTGAGCTGGGCAGGAGAGAAACAGAGGCAGCTACATCAAGCAGGCACCTGTGAGCAGCTTGGGCGTTAGTGCTGCCCTGTTCCCAGGGGTTGGTGCCTGGGGCAGCTTTGATCCCTGCAGCGGGAGCACCGTCATGGGGCAAGTAGCCTTCTGTCCAGGGAGCCAGCCCCCCTCTTCTTTAGCTGCCTCATTAAAACAGACTCTCCCCTGCCTGCCCTCTTCCTTGCACAACACCGTACTCTTCTGCCCCCAACTTCCCCACGACACCCCACCCTTACACCCTCACTCCAGCCTGCTGAGATCAATTGCTTGACCTCTCTCCACCTTGACTCAGCAAGCTGGGACGCTGCCTCACTCCTGCCCAGAAGGAATGGACACCCTTTGAAGGTTCCACCATGACAACCTAGGTCCTGGCTGTGTGACCTGAAGCATTCTGTGTCATCTCTCTGGCTTTGTTCCTTCAGGGAAAGGAAGAAGTTTCCTGCTAGCCCCTGTGCTCTGCGATTCTTATCTCCCCTGCAATGCCAGTGGAGGTAGGGGGTTCCTATATTCTAGACATTGAGCCAAGTGTCTAGAGAAGTTCAGAGAGGTTAGAGCAATTACCCAAGATTGCACAGCACCTGAGCCAGGATTTAGAACTGTCATCTGCTTGTCTCAGACTGAGTACACAAGAACCTCAACCATCATCAGCTGATTGAGTGCAGATGCGAATTCTGACAGTGATGCGCTGAGAAACTCCAGTGGCTGGCTAAAACAGCGTGGGGTCCCCAAACCTGGGGTCTTAGTAATGATCCCCTCAGGATGGAAGATGTCCTCACAGTTGACTGGGTCTATTCTAGAATTTCTGTTACCTCGCCCTGTTCTGCTCTCTCCCACTTGGAAAAGCATACCCTCCCTACACAGGTTCCCCACAAGCAATGATCAAGGGGGTGGGGAGCAGCCACTGAATTGCCTTTTGGAAAATTCTAGGCCTGCAAATACACTCTCTGGATCCTCCTGCAGGACCTGAGTGTCCCCTGCACAGAGTGACAGACAAGGGCAAGTCAGCTCATCTCTTGCTTCCTCTAAGTCAGACCCCTGCAGCCCAGAGCTCCGGGTGGAAGTCTGAGGCTGGGAAATCCTGGGTTCCCTGGGCACTTGACTTAAGGCCTAATTCAGGGGAAAGCGCCCCCACCCGGCTTGGGGCCCAGCTTTCTCCTGTTAATTGAGGTAATGGCCCAACTCCCAGGACTGCTTCCAGCTTGAAAGGGGCTTTGAGATGCTGGGATGAAAGGCCCCGGGGGGTTGAGTACAAAGCAGAGCAAACTGTCCTGGGGGTGGGCAGCTGGCCCAGGGCCTTCCCCAGCCCCCAGGCTGAGTCACTTCCTCCCTCCTGGCTGGATTTCACCTCTAATGTCCCTTGGGGCGGCGAGGGGAGGGGAGTGGTCTCAGAGACACTGCATAGCTCCGAGGCCAGGCACAAACTTCAGTTCACCACTTAGATCCGGGAGGAACTGCAGGCCTTGTTGCTGGTGGTCAGGAATTTTATAGCTTTGTGACTCTCCTCCTGACAGGTTTGGGAGGGTGAGGTGGCTCATCGATGTGCATCCTTTGTTAGACTTGGAGAAACCCAGGAACAAAGAGGCGAGGAGACTTCCCAAGGTCTCCCCGCGTCCTTCCAGGTTACTCACTCCTTTACTGCGAAGGAAGCTCTCCCATGAGCTTCATGGCTCTGGGCTTTGACAGGTGCACAGACATGGTGTTTGCCTTCAGGTAATTTCTTCTGCTGCTAGACTAGTGTCTCTTTAATATCTGGAAGGATCACTAGATATCTCAGGATTTTTAAACAAAGAACAACAAAAAACTGAGAGCTGATCAGAGAACAAGGTCTTGGGAGCTGCTGAGGAAGGTGATCCCTGGGCTGGCCTCCATTCCAGCGTTTCAGCACTGCAAAGTTCCGCCTAGAAATTTTCCTCCTGCTGGTCTCTGTCAGCATCCATGAAACTAAGCTCATCAGACCAGGCTCCTCGGGTTCTGTTGACCTGGGGGACCTCAAATCTTCCACCTCTCAAGGGACTTGGGTTTCCACTCAGCATTCAAACACATAATTAACAGTGAGCCAGGGCCCATTCTAGGCCAGGTCCTGTGCTGTGGACGAAGGCATGGTCCCTGCCCGCAGAGCAGAGAACAGCCCTGTGCAGCCCACCAGGCCGAGCTGGAACCAAATGCAGGGAGCAGTGTGCTGTGGGGCCCAGGTAGGACAGATGGGTCAATTCAAAGCATTTGTACTTTGGAACCAACACTCTTCCCCTTTCCCATTTAGAGGTATCTCCCCTCAATTCAAGGCCTACCCTGTCATTCCTTAATCTAGCTTGACCTAGCGGAGCTCAAATCAAACTCTAAGCTGTTTCTTCCCCTGAGAACTTCTCATCCCTGGAAACCTCCAAAGTCAGGATGATCATAGCACCACTGGGTTAGGTGAGCATGCGGGAAGTCTCAGGACAGCACTTAGCCAGGGGACAGCACCTCAGCCATTCTCCTTCCTTTACTGCTGGTGTTGCAGGAAGACAAGGCCCAGTGGAGAAAAAGAACGCCCAAGCACCATGTTTAAAAGAGGAAGGGCTTTATTCCAGCCAGCGGAGCAGCAGCAGATCGGCCATGCTCCCGACTGGAACGTAGATTGATGGCTGGAGCTCCTGCAGCCATCAGGACTGGCTCAGTCTTTTCCTTTTTCTCTCCAGTCAAAAAGTTCCAGCCCATGGGTACCTTTCTCATTGGTCAGGTTTTTTTTTTTTTTTTTTTGAGACAGAATCTCAGTATGTTGCCCTCAGTAGAGTGCCTAGTGTCATAGCTCACAGCAACCTTAAACTCTTGAGCTTAAGAAATTCTTTTGCCTCAGCCTCCCAGTAGCTGGGACTACAGGTGCCTGCCACAATGCCCAGCTGTTTTTTGTTCTTATTGTTGTTTAGCAGGCCCTGGCCAGCTTCAAACCCACCAGCCCCAGGGCATGTGGCCGGTGCCTTAACCACTGAGCTATGGGTACTGAGCCTCATTGGTCAGTTTGAATCAAGCTGCAGAAGCAGCCTCCAGCATTTATAGAACTGTGGTCTTTTACAGAAGCAGAAGCAAGCATTAGTTTCCAGGGCCCAGGAAATTAAGTTTCTACAAATTCCTAAGAGCTGAGTCACCACTCTTAGGGGAGGACCTTGCAGCTGTGTCCTTGGCCCTCCTTGAGGCCTCTGTTCTCTTAGACCTTACTTTTTTCAGGTGTCTTCTCTCACTGGTACTTTTAAATCCAGGCTTATTTAAATGCAATGGAAAGCATTTGCGTGAACTGGGAAGAACTCTCCAAAGCAAGGGTAGGCCGGGCACAGCGGCTCATGCCTGTAGTCCCAGCACTCTGGGAGCCCAACGCGGGTGGGGGGTGTTCTCTTGAGCTCAGGAGTTGGAGACCAGGCTGAGCAAGAGTGAAACCCTGTCTCTTCTAAAAATAAAAAAAAATTAGCTGGGCATCATGGTGGGAGCTATAGTCTTAGCTACTCGGGAGGCTGAGGCAAGAGGATCACTTGCGCTCAGGAGTTTGAAGTTGCTATGAGCTATGATGATGCCACGGCATGCCACTGCACTCTACCCAGGGCAACAGAGTGAGACTTTTCTCAAAACCAAAAAAGGCTCAGTGCCTGTAGGTCGGCGGTTAGAGCACTAGCCACATACACTGGGGCTGGCTAGTTCATATGTAGCCCGGGGCCTGCTAAACAACAATGACAACTACAACAAAACATAGCCAGGCATTGTGGCAGGTGCCTGTAGTCCCAGCTACAAAGGAGGCTGAAGCAAGAGAATTGCTTAAGCCCAAGAGTTTGAGGTTACTGTGAGCTGTGACATAACAGAACTCTACTGAGGGCGACATAGTGAGGCTCTGTCTCAAAAAAACAAGGATAGTTAAACTTCAGAGCTGTTGGGTGAGGGAGATTGTGTAATGATGTTACCCTGAGGGCTTTAAAACTGAAGGGAGATGCAGGCCGCTCAGCGTTTGGGGTGGCCTGGGGGGGAGCCTGGCATGGAGGCATGGGGCCCCCTGCAATGGTCCCTCTAAATCTCTTTTGGGTTGTTCCCATTCAGAGGCTGCAAGGTGGGAGGAGTGTGAGCAACCCGCAAGTTTATTTTTTCTATTTTCCTGGGCACGGGGCTCTGTCCTTCTGGCACGGGTCCTTCCTGGGCCCCAGCTCCAGCTTGTTAGTTTTAACTGGAACAATTTCCTTTGAACTCAGTTTCAATTAGCATCACCATGGCGATGGATCAGGGTTTTCACATGTCGACCTGGTCTTCACCCCTGAAGCAATTAGTTCTAAGGAGAAAAGGAAAAGGAGGAGGAGGGGGGAAGATAAGTGTGAGGAGAGAAAGGGAAGAGGAGGGGAAAAGGAGGAAGAAAAGTAAGGGAGAAGGAGAAGGGGGAGATGAGGACTGGGAAGGTGAGGAGAGAGAGAGTGATGGGAGATGAGGAGCCTGGGGAGGATGTGGAGGGAGGAGGGAGAAGGGGAGTAAGGGAAGGAGGACCCTTCTGCCAGGCTAAGCCCATGGGCCCACAGTACACCCCTAGCCTTGACCTTCCCAGCACGGTTTTCCCAGGGCTCCCCCTACTGGGAGATGGGAGAACAGCAAGAGCTCTGACAGCTGGGTCTGCCTTGAAGCCTAGGAGGAAGTTCACTGTCAGTATTTTCTCAGGGGACATCCAGGAGCCCACCTGTGAATGGTCACCACCAGGCAGCAAGCCCACCTTCCTCCAGCCTCTTCTCCTTCGAGGGCCAGGTGAGTAAGAGACAAGAATGGAGGTGGACTCTCAGGTCCTCTATGTGCTTGCCCTGGGCCCTCAGGCAGCCCACCAGCCTCTGTAAAATGGCAGTGATGGCCTCTCCTTCCTCACGTGGAGGTAGGATGGGCCAGCGGGGCACTCAGAGGGTCTGGCACAGGTGGTGGTCTCTGTGGGGGTCATGGCTTGCCTTCTTGACAACTCTCTGTCTAGTCTGGCAGTTTCGGGAAGGCAGCGACTAGGTGTTCATGGTCATTGAATTCCCAAACACCAGCACTGTGCCTGGTACACGTCACTTGGATAGGAACATGTAAGTTTTTCAAGTGAATTCATAAGCCAATGAACTATTATTTTCCCAAAAATGGGTAGTAAGAGTGTGAAAGGGGGGTTGGTAGCACAACAGAATCCACTAGAATTTGGAGTTAACAATTTCTTTTTCTTCAAGATTCAGGCCTTCCCCCACCTCCTCCAAGAAGCCCTCCCATACTTGCCACTGGCCCCTGTACCTCCCCAGACCCTCACCCAGCTCCCGCTGTGCTCCATGGCCCCTGCCGCCATCCCCATCACCACACAGTGTAATTTTGATTTGTTCATCGTCTCCCCAGCTAGTTCAGACTCCACGAAAGCAGGAACTATGTCTTATTCCCAGGTCCTTGTGGACTCCAGGCTCTGAGTTGATGCCCTACAATA
>NW_003852503.1:4540853-4545458 GCF_000181295.1 Otolemur garnettii | reverse complement strand
GGAAACCCTCCCAGGCAGGCGGGAGTGGGACGTTGGATCAAAGGCTTTCCGACTGACCTAGGCTTGGCGTCTACAACTAGAAAATGTAATTGTCTTAGGACCAGAAGCCTCCTCTGGCCATCCCCCTGCTTCGTGCTTTTGGGATTTCCTTCTGTCTCCCTCTCTTGGAAGGATGGGAGCGTGATGAAGGCTGAGACCCCGCTGCTTCTCAGCTAGCTGGTGTTAGGATAGGCGTTCACAAGTTGCTTCCTTCTCAAGATCTCTGGTTTCTTGCCTGCACCCTGGGACACCCTTCCTCCTCTAGCTGTTGTGAGCACTCAGTGAGATGATGCAGCAGAGCCCTTGGTTTCATCCTCCCCTCCCCAGGAAGCGCTCAGCCTGCGTTAGCTGTTAACCACCTTGCATCTCTTTCTGAGTTTCCTTTTCCCCACTTGTAGAAGGAAAGTAAACTACTTTCTTAGCACCTTCTCACCCATCCCTCTACATCCAAATCAACAAGCAGCCCTTCCCTTCTGAACACCTGTGCCCACATGAGGTCACTATGTCCCTCTGCCCCCCTTTTCCCGCTTTCCCCATCTCTAGCCCTCGGCTCCTGGTAGAACGTTTCTCCTTTTGCTCCTGTGACCTCTCTTTCCAGCCCTGGCCGCTGCCCCTGCCTCTTTTCCCAAGTCCTGCCTTTGGCCTCTCTGTCTCTCCCTCCCTCCCCTCTTCTCCTCTGCCGCTCATTATAAAAAAGAAATCTTTCTAAATATGCCAAAAATGCACTCATCCCCCAGGACCCCAGCCCGGCACAAAGGGCTGGTTCTTTCTGGCTGCTCCACGCGGCCTCCTTCTTGCCCACTGCCTTTGAATCGTGGCCTCATTCACATGACTGGAAGGGCCAACAGGGCATTTTCCCACGTGGCTGGGTGCAGAGGGGGACTGCGGCAGGGGCAGTGAGGGGGTGAAGATGATGGAGACGGATAACTTAGAATCTTCCCAAAGCTTGGCTTGTCCTCAGAGGGGAGACAAACTGCTTACTTGATATCGTGAATAACTCCTTGGGACCTAAAGGACCCTGTTAGACATGTGAGAAAGATTCAGGTTAGGAAGCAGGACGACGGCAAAGCAGAAGGATGGGTGCCACATGGAACATTTGGTCTCAAGGACATAAAGATTTCACCTTCTTCCTGGGATGGGTTGGGATCCCTTTGGCCCAGAGGTACAGGTGGGGCTCTGTGATCCCTGGGAGACTCTCTGAATGTGAACACGCTGGGATTCTTAAGGAAGCCTAGAGCTCCGCTCCTCGCGTCCCCCCCATGTGCCCTCTGACCAAGTCTCTAGTCCACAGGAGCGCTGACTTGGGGCGTGCGCAGCTCCTCCCCTCAAAGGCCAGGGTGACCTTGCTCCAGCTCAGTGCAGCCCGGGACTGGGGGGGAGAGAGTGGGGTGGAGGAGGGGAGCACCCAAGGCCTTGTGTCCCACATGGAGCCCAGCCTTCTCACGGGAGCTGAAGGACAGACACGGCAAAGCCAGCACATAGGCTCAGGAAGCCCTTGCTCGCACCTGTGGAAACTTCCCTTGGTGGGCAGGCTGGTGGGAGAAGGTCTTGGCCTCAGCATTCCCTGCCCGTCTGTCCTCACGTCCTGAGTTTCCCAATCTTTTTCCTGCATGTTCTCTCAACTACCTCCCCTCCCTTCCACACCCCACCCCATAGCAGCTGGGCTGTTGGAAGCTGGTGGTGTTTCTGAGTTAATCAAAAACTCCTGTACTTTGCTCTTGAATTGAGGCCATCATTCCTTTGTCCCGGGGCAATGGGGTCAGCTTGTTCTTCCCTGGCTTGCACTGTGTTTAGAAGAGTGAAAGGGGGAAGTGGGGGAAGGAGAAGGGCATTAACATTGATCAAGGCCGCTCTGCTAATCATCAGGCCCTAGCTGGGGGCTTGGCAAATGCGGAGCTCACAGCTGTCCTCTTAGGTTTTAGGAATCCAAGATGGGAGGCCATAAAGAAATTTGTCCCAGAGCTCACAACTAGGAAAGAGAATGCCTGGAGGCTTTCAGGGGAGTTTAGAGAGTGTTTCTCGCCCATGACTGGGTTGTGAGAGTCCTTGAATGTCCATAGAATACAGACAGAAAGCTGAGAATAGCTGTGATGTTCCATCTGGGAAAGAAGGCGGAGTTGGGAAGGGTTGAGGGGGGCAGGGACTGCTACAGCCTGGGCTCTTATCCAGAGGAAGAGCCCCAAGGGGGATTTGAGAGGCCCTGAGATTGAAAATTATGGTTGGAGGGGGTTAGAGAGGAGGCCCAGAACTCTTCTCTCTAAGAGCCCCTGAGAATCCTGGTCTGGCCAGAGAAGATCAGGAGTTTGGGGTACATTGCTAGAGACATCAAGGACAAAAGTCTTGTCCCCATGTAGGTCATGCGTGGCCTTAAAATGGGCACCCTGCAAAGCGAGGGAGTCTTCTGTCCCTGCTCCCCTCGGCCTCCCACCTCCTGGGCATCCTACGCCAAGGAGGTGAATGGGCCCCTTCTTCCCTCCTAGACCCCAGTAAACACCAGTTCATTTTGCTTCCCTCCACTTCCTACTCTCTCTTGTCCTCTGTCCCCTTCCCTTGCCTCTTCCTCCCTCTTCTGCCCTAAAGAGCAAATTCCTATCCTGACCACAGCAGAGCTGGAATCTGGGAGGCCTGGGCCTGAGGGACAACAGGCCTGAGGGCAGTAGGGAGGCAGAGCAGGGGTAGCAGGAGGAGGAAGAGGGCCAGAGAGATCACATCTTGGAACTTACAGAAAGGGGTGGGGTCCAGGAGCAAAGGAGGGAAGGAGGTCGATCAGGATTGAGAGGAATTGGGACCCTTGCCCTGCCCTACACCATGGTAGAGTCCAGGGGCAGCCTCAGTCAGGGAAAGGGCAGGTGGGGCAGAACAGAGCCATTCCCAGGCTAGTACCCGGGTCTCCCAGGGGAGGGCAGGCCTGGCCTGAGGTTGGGGATTGGAGTGCTGACTGGCTTAGAGTGGTTTCTGGAGGTGGCTGGAGTGAATCATACCTTCTGTGTGTGTTTTATGTTTGTGTGTGGGTGTGCTGAGTCAGCATGTGTTGTCTTGCATGTCTGGGGATGTGGGTGCTACACAGAGGTGACAGGTTTAAGCATGTATGCCCTGGGGACCATGAGTGTATGTATGTCCTCTAGAGCTCAAGGAACTCGACGTCTGTGTGACTTTGCTACCAGATGTGTGCTGGGCATCCTTACCTGTGTATCCCGCTGAGGTCAGGTATATGGAGGAGAGTAGGTCTGTATAGGTGGGTGTGTCCACACAAGGACCAGGGGATCATCTGAAGCAGCAGGAGCAAGTCTGGTATGACAGCTGTGCAGAGATGGGGAAGCACTCGGCGGGGGCAAGTCCTGTGTGCACCAACAGTGCTCCGAGTTTCAGCAAACTCCAGCTCCTGAGTTTCCAGCTGTCCCAGCTAAACTGTGCACAGATGTGTGCTGCTTTGCTACAGTGGTAAACAGACCTCCCAGGCTTTTTCCAGAGCAAAAGGCAGAAATATTTTGCTGCCTGCTTTGGGCAGTAGGAAAAAGGATGGGGATGGGCTTGAAGCTAAGATTTCAAATCAGAGGGACCACAAATCAGAGGGGAACTGAAGGGGTGAGGGCACCCCCAAAAGCTCTAATGGCCTCCAGTTGTGGGGTCCTCCCTAGGCTACCAGTTGGGAGAGTGACATCCATGTGGCCAATGTAGGGGCAAAACCCCAAAGCTTCCCCCTTTGCCCTCTGAAGGATCACTGGAAATGAACTGACCAGAGGCAGAGAAACAGGAGAAAAGGCAGACGGACTTTATTTAACGTGCGATAAGGGAATCGCAAGAGAATGATAAGCCAGCAACCCAGAGAGATCCAGATGACTCAGGACCCTTCTTCTTCCCCAGGGAAGTGGAGATGGGATGTAGGAGTAAATGATTTTTAGGGGGAAATGAATAGACCCAGGGGAAGGTGGACATTATTATCTTATGAATTTTTCCTTCTGGAAATTGAGTGGGGCCAGAGAACAAACAATAGTTTGGGACCAAGTCTGTCTGGGCGTGGTGTTCAATCTCTTCCTCTGCGATGAGTTTTGGTCTCTGGTTAATGAAAATTCCAGGGCAAGGATGGAAAAGGCAATTATGCTCATCTTTGGTGGTCTTGTTTCTAGTTAGGTAAAGGGGGCTTCAGAGAACAGCCTCATCCTGTCTTTTAGGACAGGCAGGACACTGAGGCCCGGGGAGACTTGGAGGCTTCTTTGGTTAGCATGTCAGAGTGCCGTACTTGGGGGTTTGTGTTCTGAGCCCCAACACCAGGGATACAGGTCCCCCAGAGCCCAGGCCCTGATGTGTCACCCCACCCTGTCCCCCATGCCACAGTATGCTCTGGCACATGACACACCTGTCCCCACAAACAGTGATCCCACACACATGCTTCATTCAAGTACACACACTAGGACAGATTACCCCTACCTCGTCCCATCCCCCTACGTTGTTCTAGGCCTTTCTAGGCCAAGGAATGGTCATGATACTGTTCTTAGGCTCCTCAGCAAAGCAAATTATTTAGAACAGCGGTTCTTAACCTGGGGGTTGCAACTGTATTAAAGGGTC
>NW_003852503.1:4539968-4540763 GCF_000181295.1 Otolemur garnettii | reverse complement strand
TGGCCTGGGCCTGCTGAACAACAATGACAACTGCAACAACAAGAAAAATAGCCCGGTGTTGTGGCGGGGGCCCAGGCTACTTGGGAGGTGAGGCAGGAGAATCCCTTGAGCCCAGGAGTTGGAGGTTGCTGTGAGCTGTGATGCCACAGCACTCTACCCAGGGTGACAGCTTGAGGCTCTTGATGCCACAGCACTTTACCCAAAGTGACAGCTTGAGGCTCTGTCTCAAAAAAAAAAGAAGTTCAAAATAATTTGATCAGAGTGAAAAAGAAAAGAATTTGACGTGTTCCTATCCAACAGGATAGCCTTGGTTCATTTAACCCCTGTCCTCTGGGGATTAAACTCTCCCCTTCCACTATTCTCCTTCCTCTGTCCCTCTCCAGGGACGGGAAGTGGCTCTTTTCTCAGTGAATGACCGTGAGGGTGGGCCCTAGTTTCTCTTTGCCCTTTGTGGTAGGAAAGACCTTTGCACATTGTCCTGACTTTTATTGAGTGATTACTCTATGCTAAGCAAGTGCTGGGCAAGTGGGAGGCACAGGCTAAAAGAGATGCTTTCTCTCCCCGTAGGGAGTTTACAGCGCAGCCACAGGAAAGGGATGCAGACTGTACTACAGGCTACTCTATGCCCCCCAAGGGAGAGAAATACAGGGTGCTAGAGTCCAGCAGTGGGAGAGTTCACTGCCAAGCGGGCTTCCTGGAAGAGGTGGCATGTGAACAGGCTTTGAAAAATGGGCAACATTTTTACCTGTTCTAGCCATCGGGGTTGGGAGAGGAATGCAGCCTCCCTTCCACCCC
>NW_003852503.1:4539265-4539617 GCF_000181295.1 Otolemur garnettii | reverse complement strand
GAGGGAGGAAAAAATAGGAAGGGAGAAAACCTCACGTGGCAAGGCACAGGACACGGAAAGGTCAGTTTGGCCTTGAGCGTTAGGTAGAGGAAGTGGACTGAACATCTGGCCACGGACAGCCTTAGGTTTCTGAGCAGGACAGTGATATACACAGACCAGTGGCCCTGGGGCCAGCCACTTAGAGTGCGGAAATCTTGACTGTGAGACATCTGGGTCTCAGATGTAGCCCTAACACCTAATATCATTGATAGGTGAATGCTAAGAGCAACAGGAGTCAAGTGTATGACCTTGAGCATTATAGACACATATGTAAACCTATTATCGCTTTATAACTTACATTATAGGGGCAGAG